>NW_016157423.1:5958-13243 GCF_001687245.7 Rhagoletis zephyria | reverse complement strand
TTTTTTGTATTTTTCACTTGGTTGCTGAAGTAATGAAGAATTGAAAATTCATAAGGGAAAATCATAGTTTTCTTATTTTTTATTTTAATATCTTAAAAACGTGTAGACTTATTGAAAAATGATAAATGAACGTGAGGTTCTAAATTTAATAGCCCTTAATTTGATATATCGTCATGTTTATAACAATAACGCATTCCATAGATATTACAAGCCAAAGTTTCATTTTCAAAATTCATACACTTTGATTCAATTGCGCGGGCTAAAGATAAGTTTTAAATTAATTTTTCGTGGCCAATAACAATTGGCTGAGACCTAAGACATCATAATATTACTATTACAATGCGGTCAAATGACTTTTATTTTCCCCCATACAAAATCGACCCAGCCTAACATACATATAGTATAAGCCCCGCAAACCAAAGTTTCCGAAATCTTAACGAAATCTTTAGGAGTACCTTATTTCCGTAAAGATTTTTTTACGAATCTTCAAAGAAAATTATATGAAGTGGTTGACACGATCTCGTAATAAATTTCTGTACGAAAAATAAAGGAAATCCTTAAAAAATTCTGCAAGAAATTCTTCACATAGCAGCATTATTTTCATTGCTTTACCGATTTTCTTCCGAAATTTCGTAAAAGAATCGAAGAGTGCACAGTTTATTTAATTTTAGAAAATTCGACAAAAAATCGGATGAGATCTTTACGAATTCTTTAAAATTTCTCTACAATTCAGAATACTCTGAAAAAATGGTTTGCAGGGTAGCTTTACAAAAGGTATATAAATACAAAAATGTATGAAAACGTCAATTTATAAAGCTCTTTAAACCTACTTTATTTTTTATGAATAAGGCCCTAATATTGTAGTGGAAAGTTAAGAGTGTTTATATATACATAAACACTGGCACTTATTGCGATTGGTTATCAATGATAGCTGCTAGTTATCAATGAAATTGACAAAATGGTATTTAATGTTGTATCATTTGGTCAAATTGATTAATAATCATCAACTGTCAACCACGACTTAACAATCGCAAAACGGGCCATTGAGAAATTGTATTATGTTTATGTAAAGTTTTATTCTAAAAGTCTGAATCCTTTTATGCGCTTATATCATTAATAGACCAACATCGACGAACTACACCGACAGCAACACACAACTAATTCAACATTTGTTCGATAAAATGGCCAAAAATCCAGAGGTTTTAAACTCTTCCATGGATGAATCTTCGTCAACGACGATTATTCGCAAAAAGCCAAAATCCCTGGATTCCACTAAAGATATAGAGGCAAGCTTGCAACGATTGGAAGGCATTGCGACGAAAACCCTGGAAATGGAGAAATTATCTGACCCAGTGAAAGCAGTATTAAAATCACAATTCATTAATCAAATTTATGAAGCTCAAAAGGACAATGATTTTTTATAATTTATTTATTATTTTATTAGCAATGAATTCTTTGACCCAGAAAATCCTTTGTATCAAATATAACAAAATTTTTTTAATGGAATATTACTTATTATAAATATAAGAGAGTACTAAAAAATATTAAATATTAAATAAGCAAATGACAAATAGCCAAAACTTGCCAAAATTTCGATTCCCTATTTATATTTTCGTCACTGTACACATGTATACCTATTTCCAATAGAATATCACCCCAACTTTTTGACCAATTTTGACTATTTTTCTTTTGTTCAATGTTCATTAATTTTTCAAAGGTAAAACCTAAAGCATATATAAATATAAGTTTCAAACTTAAAATTAAATAATCTACAAAGTTTCAATAAAATTTCATGTTTTATTCGAGTTCCCAGAAAATGGTTTAGTATGCAGTTTTACACTCTACTAAGTTTTAGTTTGAATTATCGAAAATCGACGGGGTTTTTATCAACTTAAAACTTGCCTTTATAAAACTAAAACTGAATAGGGTATTTTGACAATAGGTATATTATAAATTATAAACTACTTTGGAAAGCTTTCAATGTAGTTTGTAAATATATTTCTGACAGTGATCGCATCTTGTGAGGCATGATTACTTCGAGAAGATAATATTGATTGTAAGCCAATTCAGGCATTGTCTTATTCGCTGTCCTCTTGAACTTCATCCGCATTTAAATAATTGCAGGCGCTTTTGTCTCCAAGCCACTTACGCAAGCACACTGTAGAATTCACAATATTTATTGCAGTTTCCTTGCTTGCAATAATTGGTTTGCGGTATATTCCAAAACAGCTGGATAAAATTCCGAATGCGTTTTCAACAACCCTTCGCGCTTTGGACAGGTGTTTGTTGAATATAATTTCTTTTTGAGGCAAGTTCGTAACATTTCGGCCAGGATATGGACACATTATATTCTTTCGTAAAGGAAATGCCTCATCTGCGAGAAAAACAAAAGGAGCAATTTCATTTGTGTACTATTTCTCCAGAAATTTTCATATTTTGCGGGTGATGCAAAATACTGTTGCCAAATTTTGAATTTTTAAACACTCCGCCGTCACTATTATGCCCTAAAGCACCTACTATGTCTACCATTATAAATGTATAGTGCGCATCGGCAACTGCCATTAAAACCAAACTGTGCGTATGTTTGTAGTTGTAAGTAAGCGAATTATGGTTGGGAAACGCCTGCAATTTTGGTATTTTTTAATCATGTTTTACGGCTGTATATGGATATCGTCACTNGCAAAAGTCGGTCCTACCATAACTATATAAAATGTGGATATCTTTAAAACAGGAGCAGCTAGGATTTCAATTCAAACGGATTCTTAACCTTAAGATATCAACAAATACAACCCTGCTTTCAGTTTTTGTCGACATTTTTATGCAACCTATTTTTGCTTCCTGCTCACCGTGGATAATGTTACGTCTTTTTGCATTTCAGGTGACGATATATATAATATTTTTATACACACCTGTACTACCCACATGTATCCCATCTATTGCACCTAAGCAATTGGGAAACCCCCACTCATCTGAAGTGCTTTTCCACATATCCTAAGAAGGGGTAGGGAAAACAAATTATAATTTGTCCAAAGAAACACCATTTCCTTAAAGCGTTTATCGTAAAGTAAGAGCCAATCTTTCTCCTGGTGATATTTCTTCATTAAATCTATTGGGTTGATTTGATTCTTCATGTTAGACTATGTTCAAACAGGCCAATTAGCTGACGAAATTAAGCTTTAAATTTCGGCATTAAGTTTGGTGTTCACACACACGTCAGCTGTGCAATTAGCGATACGAAATCAGCTGTGGATTACCTACAGTGATGGAAAAGTTGGTACAATCATACCTTTATTTATTTTGAAAGTACATTCGGTACAAGCACACAATTTTAGGTACATTTGGAACGTAGCCAAATAACTTCTTAGGAAATCAGTTCTTATTTTTATTGACATTACAATTCATTTTCTGGTGCGGGCAACTGGTCTAATAGCTTCCGTCCTTTGTGAGGGGACATACAAATGATACAGAAGGGTTGTCAAAGTAACGCAACTTTAGTTGATTTCTTAAGATGGTCGGAAAATATTTCATTTTAAAACGTGAGATCGAAGAACTGGGAGGAAAGTGATTCACCTTTTCTACAACATAGTTTTGTCTCGCGCTGCTCGAAGAGATGCTTTTCATAGCCAAAATTTGTTTAATGTGAGTACAGAAGTTGATATGGTATCGATGGGAATTGTTATCCTCCTATTCTCTTTATATAAAAATACATATTTACTTTTTAGGTACATCTATCTACTTTTAGGTAAAGTCTACCGTAAACTAGGTACAATTTTATAATTAAATTTTTCATCCCTGATGGAATATCAGCTGTAAAAGGGGACCAGAAACGAACAGCTGATTGCTCTTTGTTCAATAAACATACCTCCAAGACAAAATTAAACATTCCTAGCAGGGTTACATAGAGAATCTGAGACAAATTAATTGCCAAATTCAGTATCAGACACAGTGATGAAATTCATGGTACAATTGTACTTTTTTGGTACATTTTGCAAGCCAGAAGCACATTGGTACTACATTGACATTTTTGATACAATTTTCTTAAAATACCGCACTGCACCACACTGTGTATACTTGGTATTAGCATTTTTGTGGATAAAAATATAGTAATCTTTTTCTACCTCGTAGAAGTAATTACGTCGTGCTTATTAAAAATGAAATGTTTGATAAAATCAACAAAAATTTTTTTTTATTTATTCATAAACATTTTCAGTAAGTACTTACAGAAACATAGAGAGGGAAATTGAGATGTAGAGAAAATTATTATAAAAAGTTATTGAACAAAAAACTTGCAAAAACGTGCAACTTACGCCATTTTGACTTTCTGACGTTTAAGATTTGCCGCCTAATTTTCCTTTTGCCAAAAATTAAAAAATCTATCTTAGATTAAAATTATGCATCTATATTTTAATTTCACTAGTTTTGTTTTGAGCATGTTTTTAACAAATCTTCCTCTAAACAGTTTGTTTACATTTGAAATTGACACATGACTGATTTTTTACTTGCAACAATTTGCAGCTCTATCGGGGTGTTAAGCTCTGGAATTCGCCCTCTTGCCAATTTTTTGGGTTATTGAATCCAGTAAAAACTTGCAAGTACTGGTAACTATTCGTAAATATTTTTTGATCTTGAACGAGTCTTGGAGTCTTTTCGTATCCAGACAAAAGTATCCATCAGAAAAAGTTCTGAGCATTCGCTATTAAAGAAACAAAAAATACCATACTTGCAATCTTTGAAACAGCTGATCATTTTCCCAGTTTTAATACACGGTTAAAAATTTCGGTTTTAATTTTAAACTTTTTGGACTACATATATGACCAAACTAAATTTAGTTTCAAATACAAACTTTCCAAGTTTAAAAAAAAGAGAGCACAGTTCGGTTTGAATTTTAAACCCAAACATTTTCTATTTCGTTTGCTTTACGTTACACTTCACGAAAGCTTTTTCATAATTAAGAATAAAAAAAAAAAATTAAATTTCATGTTCCGTCTGATGGGGATTGAACCCGGAGAGCCTTGGTAGCAACCAATTGTATCAAGCATCTTTGCACACTCAGCTACAGCCATGCATATAAATGTGCTTTCAAATGTTGAGTTTGAATAAACAACACATTTCGCTATGTTGATGCCGTCAGTTCATACCCTGCAAAAATAGCTGGACCATATAGTATATTTGTGGCATATTGGAGTACTTACAAAGGTGCTCCTCCGTCATGCTGTAGCGGACCAATTCGTGTCTCTGCACCAGCTTATTGTTACCCGATCACTGCTCGTGTTTTAACGAAATGTGATTGAAGTTGAGCATTTGAAAGCACATTCGCATGTCTGGCTGTAGCTGAACGTGTAGAGATGCCGGCTGTTATTTGTGAGCTCCCATAAGGTTCGGGTTCTAATGCCGTCAGAGGCAACATGTAATTTTTGAAGTGAAACTTCTTTAGCGGCGGTTGGTTGGGTGGGAGTAAATGGGCAAATTCAGCGGAAATTGCACACGGAAATTGTGCAGCGGAAATGATGCGAATTTAACAAAAATTTGCTAATAAAAGGTTAAATAATAACACTTAGAAATAGGCCAATACACGAATGAAAGTAAAGGTGAGTACGTACATAGATAAAGAAAAGGATAAAGGCAAAGGTAAAAATGAAAACAAAAACAAAGATGCTTAAAGATAAAGGCAAAAATAAATTTAAACACTTTAATTATATATATATGTATAAGGGCAAAGGTGAAGGGGAATATGTAGATGAAGAAAATAATAAATATAAAATTAAAAACAAAGACGAGGATGAGGATACCGATAAAAGTAAAAACGAAGATAGGGGAAGAAAGATTAAAATGAAGGTAATTAAAGAGGAAGGGATATACAGAGAGACACAGAGACTCAATCTGGCAACTATTTTGGGATTATAGAAATTTTCGGGATTCTCGACACTTATCGTTAAAATAATCGATATTTTTTATCGGTTTTGTTATCGATATTTTTATCGATTTTCTTATCGAAATTTTTATCGATATTGTCATAAATTTTGCTATCGATATTTTCGGAATTTATCGATAAAATAATCGATTTTTTTATCGATATTTTTATTGATATGTTATCGATTTTGTTGGCGATTTTTTCTATCGATTTTTGTTATAGATATTTATCGATTTTGTTATCGATATTTATCGATTTGGTTATCGTTTTTGTAATTGATATTTATTGATTTTGTAATCGATATTTATCGATTTTCTTATAGATTTTGTTATCGATATTTATCGATTTTGTTATCGATTCTTATCAGTTTTGTTATCGATATTTATCGATTTTGTTATCGATATTTATCGATTTTGCTATCGATATTTATCGATTTTGCTATCGATATTTATCGATTTTGCTATCGATTTTGTTATCGATATTTATCGATTTTGTTATCGATATTTATCGATTTTGTTGTCGATATTTATCGATTTTGTTTTCGATATTTATCGATTTTGTTATCGATATTTATCGATTTTGTTTTCGATATTTATCGATTTTGTTATCGATATTTATCAATTTCG
This sequence comes from Rhagoletis zephyria, assembly GCF_001687245.7. Lineage (NCBI taxonomy): Eukaryota > Metazoa > Arthropoda > Insecta > Diptera > Tephritidae > Rhagoletis > Rhagoletis zephyria. The sequence continues at coordinate 6,706 of NW_016157423.1, read as the reverse complement.
TTATCGATATTTATCGATTTTGTTATCAATATTTATCGATTTTTTATCGATATTTTTGTCGATTTTCTAATCGATTTTTCTACCAGTGGTATTATCGATGTTGCTCTTGAAATTTTTGTCGAATTTGTCATCGATTTTGCTATCGATATTTCTATCGGTTTTGTTATCGAAATTTTATTGGACGTTATTATCGAAAGAGTATAAAGATAAAAATGAAGATAATGGAAAACAGAATAACATGAATATTATTACAACGAACAGGGGTAGAGGTAGGGGCAGTGTTGCCACAGACAAATTTTTTTTCCTACCAAAACTTCCTACCAACATCAACCAAAACCGACCAAAATTATATTTAAGTTTTTAATATTTTTTTAATGACAAGGCTTCGAGATTTATGCATAAAAGTCGTTAAATCGTTATTAAAACAACAGATTTGTAAAATAATAGCTAGAGAAGATATCGCCTAACAAGGCAATGCCTTCAAAGAATAAACTGTTTTCTCGCTCTCCTGTAAAATTTGAGTGCCGTAAGATAGGCGGTTTTGCAATTGGGCGATGGGCGGTTTTGTAAAAACATCGACTATATTATTATTATTACGTCTGGGATACACTCGCTGCGACCTTAGAAGATCTATTGTTCTTAACCCTAATTGTAATCATGCCAACTTTATTCTCTTTCAGAAGTTAGGCACTTTGGAGGGCGCCATGTTTAAATAAAATTTTGGATGAAGACAATCCTTCCCCAAAGT
>NW_016157423.1:0-3927 GCF_001687245.7 Rhagoletis zephyria | reverse complement strand
CGGCAGTGAGCTCCGTTTGCCTAGTGATCTGAAGTTTGGGGTGACTGGTGATGCTAGAAGGATTGGAAAAGAGACGTCAAACATCCTGGAAGAGGAGCTGAGAGAGATACATGCTCTTGTGAGACAGCGCACACAAATTATGAGTGACAAGATGAAAGCCAGGTATGATAAGGCGATGAATTCCGAGGGTTTCCAGGAAGGAGATTTGGTGTTGCTGTATAATCCACAACGAAAGAAAGGTTTGTCCCCAAAACTACAATGCAACTGGGAAGGTCCGTATACGGTCGTAAAACGGCTAAATGACGTAGTATATCGGATCCAGACCGTTGGGAGACCAAGAAACAAGATGAAGGTGGTCCACTTGGAAAGGCTTGCAGCGTTTGGAACCGCAAGTGTGTCTGATCGGGACGATCAGACTTAGGTGGAGGGCAGTGTGGCGAATACTGCGGCAACACAAAGCGAACAACGAGAAATAGGCAGAATGTTCGAAGAATGACGTAGAATGTTCCACAAAGAGAAACGTCAAGTTGGATGAACACTGCGAACAGCGAGAGAAAGAGAATGAGCGATAAACTTCAGAATGTTCTAGAGTTGCCATAAGTGCCAGCGCAGGTATATAAGGGCGCCGCCACCGCGAGGTGAGTTAGTTACAAGTCAGCAAGCTACAAGTAAACTGAGCAGAGAAGCGAGTTGCGAATAAGCAAGCTATAAGTTAATTGTGTTAACAAGTAGTAAAGCGTTGTAATTGCTTTAACAAGTATGGTAGTGTTTTTACTGTATTAGCAAGTATTGTAAAATGGTTTGTTGTACAATAAAGTTAATTGTACTACAATTCGGTCATCGTTAGCATTTATTTAACAATCCAGCGATACGAGCCCGAGTATATTTGGGTAATCCCTCAAGGTTTCAAGGATAATCGTAACAATATAATGAGCTTGGCTTTTATGAAAAACTAATAAACATTAAATAAACAAAAAAAACAGCCAAAATTGATCAAAGTTTCATCAACACACACACACACACAAAAGTATGTATAAAATGATTTTTATATTAACGATCTCAAACCAGTTTACAATAGAGGTATTCACCAAATTGCTGTCAACAGTTGTTGCTTGAGGTCATCTGCTGTTTTGCCAGAGTGCTCACTTTGGTGAATACCACTAATGAATTTTTAATGTGCTCTGTCGAAATGATATTTTAATATACGTAAGGTACATATGTCTGTCGAAATGATATTTTAATATACCTTACGTATATTAAAATATCATTTCGACAGAGCACTTTATACCTTACTATAAAGAAAACTATTATTTCCACTCTCAATAATTGAAATACTGTCTTTAGCATATCCAATCAGCTGATGAATTTGATTCTGTAGCTGAATAGTTTTAGATCTCGACACTTAACAAACTCCTGTTTCCACTACTCGGCACCAAAAAACTAAAAAAGAGGTTCCGGACTGCGCCCCTCGTGTCGGTTGGGCGGGAATGGAGGGTAAAAAGCCGTTGGGATTAATTAATTACATATGTACCTTTGTATACAATAAAAGTTTAATAAGAACAATTCTGTATGCATACATGGAAAAGACGTTTTTGGGTAGGAAATGACGTTTTTTCAGACCAAGAGGGACGTTTTCTCATGCCGAAAACCTGGCAACACTGATTGGCATACTGAGGCAAACATTTTCTATTTCGGTTTAGATTTTAAACAAAATTTTCTATATATGAAACCTAGAAACTAGAATTAAAACTTTTTGTTTTGATTTTTAAACCACGAAGTTTTTGGCTTTAATTTTAAACCACTCATAGCAAAACATCATTTTCTCGGCTACTTGGACTAAAATTTAAACCAGAATATATTAAAAATTGCTTAAAACTATTCACTGGTTTAATAAGTAGACTATAAAAGATTAAAAAAGGCAGCAAACCCAGCTCTGTTTAAAAATTAAACCCAAATTTTTGGCCGTGTAGGTGATACATTTGATAATTTATTATCCGGTTGGAGCATTATCCCCGGTTTGGCATTGTTTACTAATGAATACTTTTGGATAGGAAAAACATTTTTAACATATGAATGAATACGTATTTTTCTCAAAATTGATACCACATCATGATGCATTCTAAAATAAAAGGATTTCCTCCAAACATCCATCCTTGTTTCAAAAAAAATATTAAGTAGATACTCAAGTAGCACAAAAGTCAAAAATGCACCAAAATATTTTGTGTATATTTTNTCTATTTTCTTTTGGTTTTTCACGAACATACATATGTTTGTGATCAGCTGATTTTCCTACTTGCAAGTTTTCGCAACTAAAAATTTTTCCAGAATAAATTTGCAAAGATCTCAATGTCATTTTGGGCTCTTGTTATTTCTATAAAAGTAAATATTTTGGACAACTTTTATATAGAGAATTTTTCTAATTTAAAAACATTTAACTGTGTGTATGCTCTTTTGAATGTTGGTACTTTTTCGGTTTATTTAGTACATTATTTTTGGTCATTTGGTACAAAATTGAAAGACTCATTTATCATCCCTGGTGCAAACCACTTTACCCAAGATTTTTTAAACGATGAAAATTAAAATTAAAAGTGGCTATGAGCGCTTTCCCAAAAATGTCTTGCACCACATTCATTTCAGTTTTGTACAACGGATTAGGGAAATATTTTTCATTAGGGACTCATAAAAGGTAATTATAACCCTGAACTTTTTGTCGTCGAAATGGCTAAAAAAATATTCACTCAAATTGGCACAAAAAATCCTCTGCACTATGCCCGAAAACTTAAACAGGCCAATCGTTATGGACATGAGGCTTTTCTATAAAAATGTTTCTTGGAAATTTCGACAAAATCTATGTGAGCGGAAAAACAATATTTATTGCATCCGAAAGTATAGCTGTTTCTTTTTACTGCATTAGTTCGTATCAGAGTTGTGAAAAATGTATTAAGTTTTTAATGCATAGCATTTTAATATTAATGTAAAAAATTAATGCATTAATTTTTGAAATTTAATGTAAATGAAAATTTCAATGCATTAATTCCAAGGAAATAGTGCTAATGAATTTTTTTGCGTTAACATTAAGATATATAAATGAATGCTCTTGCAATAATTTATTGCATTAGAAGTACAACAAGCATTAAAATCCCATTAACTAATTTTATTTTGAAGTAAAAAATCTCTGTTGATTGTTGAATTTTGAGATCAAAAAAGAAAGTGGCGGAAGTTAAGGCTGGCTTTCATTATGTCAGAGTCAATGGAATTTGTCGTCAAATAGGTAAAAATACATTGTCAAATGGAACTAAAAAACGGTTTATTGACTGATTTAGATCAGAATAGGTGCTGCTAAATTGGCAATCTGTCAGTTTTTTGCCCATAATATAATCGGTATGCATCCAAAATCAACAAAAGCACACTGAGTTGCAAGCACATTGCTTTTATTTTGATAAAACATCCAACAATGTTTACAAGAATTTTGCTACAAATAAACATAATAGAATGAAGCTGAAAAAACTATTAATAATTATTCGAAGTTCTTCCAAAAGAGGTTATTTACACATCAATAGAAAAAAAATTTATGGGTTTTAATAATGCCAACGAGCAAAATTACTAAAAACTTTATCTGCATAAATTGTTTGNTTACACATCACTATACAAAAAATGTATGGGTTTTAATAATGCCAACGAGCAAAATTACTAAAAACTTTATCTGCATAAATTTTTTACATTAGCATTATTGCTTTAAGTACCATTACTTAATGCATTAAAAAATTAATGCATTTTTCACAACTCTGGTTCGTATTTCATTCCGCATACGTTATATGCTATACGTACGGTGACCATATTTATGGTAGCTGAATACGGGATAAAAAAATAGCGTTGCAAATTTTTTCCACAAAAGCTAGAGGATTTTAAAACCTTTTTCAATGATCC
>NW_016157422.1:307747-309715 GCF_001687245.7 Rhagoletis zephyria | reverse complement strand
AAATTGGACCCTTCGAACATTGTGTTATTTATACTATAACAGAGAACACGCAGCCTAATTTACGGTGAAGCTTGCTGTAATGCCAGAGCTGCCCAAAGACTCTATGCAGAGCGATACCCCAATCGTCGGCATCCGGGTCGTGAAGTATTCGCCCGNCTCTATGCAGAGCGATACCCCAATCGTCGGCATCCGGGTCGTGAAGTATTCGCCCGGACCCATAGTGATTTTTACACCTTTCTTGTTTGCTTGCTTGTTAACAATCATTTTTCACTTTTTTAAGGTCGCATACCTGGAAGGCTCAGGCTCTACAAGAAAGAAATTACCTGTCGAGGGTTAGATTTTGCCGTGAAGTATTGCGAATGCATGAATCGGACCCCAACTTTTTTAATAAAATTATTTGGGGCGATGAATCATCATGCAAACGTAATGGTTATTTTAATTTACATAACCTTCACAGTTGGCAGATAGACATCCTCGCAGTACCGGTACAAAATAAATTTATGGTGCGGTATTTTTAATTGTCAGATATTGGGACCTGTGGAACTACCGCCAACGCTCAACTCTCACAGTTATTTAGAGTTCCTTCAGGAACGGCTTCCAACTCTTTTAGAAGATGTACCCTTAAACCTGCGGCGAAGACTATGGCTGCAAAATGACGGGTGCCCTGCTCACTACGGGCATGAAGTAAGAGCTCATTTGGACGAAACTTATTCTCAACGAAAGATTGGACGATACGGGCCAAACACGTGGCCCGCTCGATCGCCAGACCTGAATCCATTAGATTTTTTCTACTGGGGCTATCTTAAGGACAAAATTTAATCAAAAACAATTCAAAACGAAGAGCATTTGCGGGAACAAATAAATGGAGGCTGCTGCTGAGATAACCCAATTGAGTTTAAGATCTCTAAAAGCGTCTTTTCTTAAAAGGCGCCGAACTTGTATTAGAGTAGAAGGTCGCCAATTTGAGCATATTTTATTAATAAATGAATAAATTTTACTTCAAACAAGTCATGTATATTTTATTTCACGTGAACCCATCCTTCACAAAAAATATTGATAGATATTGCCCTTGTTATAGACTTTAGTCCGAATTCCGGTAAGTAACATAAAATAATGTCAGGAGCAGGTAATAATGTACCTTTGTACTATTTAGCATGTCATTGGTCGGTAACAAGAGCAACTTAAATTTAAATCCATTAAATACATTCTAGCTTGTCTCAGTCCTTTGCCCACAAAAGCGGCTATAACTTTTTTTCTATTCGAAAAATTAAGAGTGGCACCTTTCTGAAATCTTTATTAAATGAGCAATTTTTGTATGTAATGTAATGTTATAGCTCAGTACACTTTTTTTCACCAGAGATAGTCAAAGTTGGGGAAGAAATTATCAAAAAGTTAAAAATCCCAAAATAGTCCTAATTTTATGATGGTTTCTTAATATATTTCAACTACATTGCATTTGAGTATGGAGAAGCAACTATCTGGAAGTATTTTACATAAAAAATTTACTAAGTATAGCATGGTTTGTAGATGCAGTTAAATAAAATACATGAAAAGGCACGATTTTTTTTTTAATTCAAAAGAATGTAAATATTTCGAAAACGGTAATACTTTTACCTGAAGATTTTTTGTTTATCAGAGAGCTCACCTCCCCACCTACCTTCCCCCAAAGTTTGGCAGGTTACTTCTGGGACACCCTGTATAGCGATATGATGAAATAAAAGAATTTAGTTCAACAATTTTTATTGAGTTCGAGGCCGTTTTTTAATGAAAATTTATTGTGGAAAAGCAACAATAATTTGAAAAAATGGTATAAGTGATAGCTATTTCGGAAATCACCACATTTCCTCATCAGACTTCTTTCAGTAGGCTTCGAACCGACGATCCCACTGACTCAGCCAGTTGCCTATGCACCGTGCTAAGTACGCCTTGTAAATTATCGTTTGCTTTTTTCCACTATTTTCATTTTTG
>NW_016157422.1:288064-304698 GCF_001687245.7 Rhagoletis zephyria | reverse complement strand
ATAATCGACCAAGTGAGCAAACAATTAATGCGATTGTGACCAAGTTTCGCACTCAGTTTACTTTATTGGACATTAAACCAACCACACGAATGCGTACAGTGCGTACAGAAGAGAATATTGCGTCTGTTTCTGAGAGTGTTGCTGAAGACCGTGAAATGTCGATTCGTCGCCGTTCGCAGCAATTGGGTGTGCGAAACACATTTCGAACCGAACACTGATTTTGGTAATAAAATTCAATGATTTGCAAGCGTTGCTCGTTAGTAAGTCTATTCATGATGAAATGTCAAAGCATACTGAGCATCTTTCTCTTTGACACCATGTCTGAAATCGAACGTGATCTGTCAAATACTAATGCATGAAAATCCTAACCTCAAAAAAATCACCCGTTACATATTTGATACATATTCTCCCACACACATGTGTAGGTATAAAATATTGCATAGCAAACAGATGATTAATAAAATTTAACTCAAAAGCCTTTGTCCATTGCGTCGTTATAATAAGCTGATTTGCAGTAAAAATTTAAATTTTCTCTGAAAGAATTCAGAAGATATATTGATTATCATTACTTTTTCGTATGACTTCGTAACTTTTCTAACTAAGTCCAAAAGCGATCCTACAGTAAATACTTTAATTGCAAATAAGCATTTGTTATGACATAGAAATTTGCTAAGATCGCGAAATCTATTTCGTAGGAGCAATTTTCTAAGAAAAATTTTCTATCTTATTATACATCTAAATGGGTTTATTTTGACAATTGTAACCATAAAAACAGGAATACATCTTTTAATATTCTGGGTAAAATTATTAAGTCTTACGTCCAGCTAGAGCAAAACTTTATTCCATTTACATACATACATATGTACATATATCAAACATAAATGAAAATTCCAAAACACTTATCCGTGATAATGCTAATATCAGATCAGGTGCAGATCACAAACAGACATTAAGACATAAAAAAGAAAAATTGTATACGAAATGCATAACACACTTTAAAAATATATTGTTAAAATAAGAATAAAAATGATAAACAGATATGAGGCAGATCATAGCAGATTTTTAGCAATTTCATAGCTGATACAAAGCAGATCATTACCAGATAAGGTGTAGATCAATACCAGAAGGAAAAAATTATAAACAAAATAAATAATAAACTTTTAAAACTGCAATAAAATTAAATACGTATATAGAAATATTAAATTCAATGCCAGAAACAGATTGGATATATATGTCGAAGATACATTAAAAATTCAAAAGAACAAGTCATCTGAGAAAATCCTTATTAAATAGGAAAATTCAGCAAGCTAGTAATTTTGTAAAAATTGTGTGTAAATTTAATTGTATCTGTGTATGCATATGTAACCGAAAAATAATATCTATCTTTAAACTGTGCATCACATTTTGTTTTTAATAAAACATATCTACGCTCTAATCGAAATAATAAATATAAGGTAGACATTTACAAAAAAAAATTAAGAAATTGTTTTCAGTTTTAAATACTTATTTACCAACATTTTCAATGGTTGGGTTTATGGTAAATCAAGTAAATATAGTACATACATATGTATGTGTATCGTTATCTAAAGGTGAAAAGGTGACAAGCCTTATTTTTTTTAAATTGTTCAAGAGAGACGAAGATGTAGTTCCGCATTATTTATCATTCTGCATCAAAAAATAAATTTAAAAAGAAGTGGACTTGGCACCTTTTCACATTTAGGTAGCGATATATTACAATGCAATTCCAAAACATAACCACTATAAATGATGTCGGTTGGTGAAAACCATGAACTAAATTTTATGCATTTTTACGAAAAATTGTGTAAATAATGTTCATTTGAAATAAAATAACTTACCAATGTCTACATATGTATGTATATATATTTATCTACATACATATGTATGTATTAGGGAGGTTGCGAATGTGGAATGTAGACATCCGCGGANATGTGGCGGCACTCACATTAAGCGATTAATCTATTATAGTCAAAATGTGCACATAAAGGTTAATATTAAATTCATTTATATTCATACACTTAAGGGCTAAGTTATCTTACATTATGCTTTGCATTATTATTCTAACGATTAAATTAGTGCTATCTCTCCTATTAATTAAGCTATCATAAGAATGAATTTTATATATTGCGAATATAATCACCTGATGTTCTTCGCTCATACATATAAGAGTAAATTCGGCAATGTAATACGAAGTTGGATTTTGGTTACCACGTCGGATAGACGTGTTTGAATAAAGGACTAATTCTCCACATTGGTGACCCCGACGACAACCGCGAGGACTTTTAGCGGTCACCTTGGCGCAACCTTGGAAAAAAAACATACCGCTACCAACCACTGAAGGTGACCCCGACCAAAATTCACACCACACCCAACTATCCGCTGGCCGCGTATAAGTGCAAGACATCGGCAACGTTACTTTGCACTGCCATTTCGCATAGCAGCCGCTTAAGGGCATTTGCAGCTACCATTGGCATTTTCTTTGCAGCTACAAGTTTCATATTGGAAGCCAAACGAAATGCCAGCCGACGACGAAACGCCACACCTGCCGAAAGCATCAATACTCTTGGGTAACAACGCTAGCCCTGCGACAATTCGTGTCCCAAGCTTCAATCAAGACAGGCCGGGACTCTGGTTCGCGCAATTAGAATCCCAGTTCCGGAACCATAATGTTACAAATGAAGTGGACAAAATCCATCACGCAATTCCACTCATTGACACGCGCATAGCTGCCGACGCTGAGGACATTATTTTGAATCCACCGGCAGAGAATCCATACCACAAATTAAAGACAGCGCTAATCGCTTGCTATTCAAAGTCCAGAGAAGCGAAACTCCTTCAATTGCTGGACGGCGAGTGTCTTGGCGATAGGACACCCTTTCAACATCTTCGACACCTACGTAGTCTAGTTCCAGGCATCGATGGGGAGGTATTAAGAGCAAGGTGGCTCTCGCACCTGCCCGACCAAATTCGCGCATGTTCAGTCGCACAATGCACAGCCGGGCTACAAGAATTGGGCGAAGCCGCAGCCCGCCTGCATGACGTGCTCAGACCGTCTACTGGCACTCATGTAGCTGCAACATCGTTCGCAAATAGTCCAGGCGCCGTGCCTTCAGAGGTAGAGCAACAACTAGCGCACATTACAAAATGCCTGCAGAAGCTTTTAGACAGCCGACAAACGACTGGAATAAAACATTTTCGTCCACGTAACGCTAACAGGAGCGGATCAGTTTCTCCCGTAAGCCCAGCCGGCAACACCTGCTGGTACCACAAAAAGTTTGGTAACCTCAATCAACAATGCACACCTGGTTGCAAACTAGCGGAAAACAAATAAGAGAGACGTTAGCGGTGGAAAGCGCCTCTCTTCCACCATCGTACCGCCTCTTCATTACAGACCGACCCTCTTGCATCCAGTTTTTAGTGGACACGGGCTCCGCAGTCTCAGTTTACCCCCACGGAGGTAACACTACTATGAAGATGGCGACCGGTTACCAAGTCATCGCAGCAAATGGAACGCCTATTAATACCTTCGGCGTCCTAACTATCAATTTAAATATCGGCCTCCGCAGAGCGCTAACATGGCGCTTCATAGTAGCAGACGTCTCGCGACCAATCATTGGCGCTGATTTACTTTCACACGGCTTACTTTTACGGCCTCCTCCTCAAAAACCAACGACTTATCGACGAAACTACTTGGCTACGCACAACAGACACAGCCAGGAGTGTGGATGTGCAGTCAATTAAAATTCAGCAGCCGAATGAATCATCAGCACTTTGGCAATTGCTTGCCGAATTTCCCAGAGTTACACGCCCCGATGGTGCACCTACGCATATTCCACACACAACGCAGCATCCCATAAAAACAGCACCTGGTACTCCAGTCAGTAGCCGCACTCGTCGATTAGCTCCCGATCGTCTAAAAATTGCGAAAGCTGAATTTGATAAGATGATCAAACTGGGTGTTGCAAGACCGTCAGACAGCCCATGGTCATCTCCACTGCACCTCGCACCAAAGAAATTTGGCGAATGGCGCCCATGCGGCGATTACCGTCGCCTTAACGAACGTACTATACCAGATCGGTATCCAGTTCGATGTCTTGAAGATTTCACCGCTCGGCTAGGTCTGAAAGAAGTTGAATTCCTCGTGCACACTATTTCCGCAGACGGCATACAACCACTCGCAGACCGAGTTAAAGCAATCATAGACTATCCTCGCCCTTCAACAATCAATAAGCTACGCAACTTCATAGGTACCATAAATTTCTACCGAAAATTTATCAAGCATGCAGCTCACCTACTAGCTCCACTTAATAAGCTACTCGAAGGTCCGAAAATCTGCGGAAAAACTCCAATAAATTGGACAACATCGCTCGAAAACTCATTTTTTGAATGTAAGAAGGCTCTCGCCAACGCAACACTCTTGGCACACCCAGATCACAACGCAGAGTGGGCCATCTTTTCAGACGCATTCGAGTGCGGAATAGGCGCCGCCCTCCAGCATCGCTCTGGTAAACATTGGCAACCACTCGCTTTCTTTAGTCGCAAACTTGCACCATCTGTGCAAAAGCGATCAACCTACGATCGTGAACTCAACGCAATTTACGAAGCAGCTCAATCTTTCCGCCACATTTTTGAGGGACGACACATCGTTATCTATACGGATCACAAACCCATAATGCACGCATTCAAACAGAAGCCCGAACGTGCATCACCATGGCAATTCCGACGACTCGACTTTATAAGTCAGTTCACTACCGACATACGGCACATATCCGGGTCGAACAATATCGTTGCTCACGCCTTATCTCGAGTCGATGCTATTCACGCAGCAGCAACTGCTCTGCAGCAGCTCTAAAACTTCACTGCAACTATGCAAAATCAGAAGTAATAACGCAGACGTTGCCGTCTACTGCGACATATCAACAGGCACGGCACGTCCTTTCGTTCCACAACCACTGAGGCGACGAATTTTCGACACACTTCATTCCGTTTCACACCCAGGCCGTCGAGCTTCTAGGCGCCTGATTATTTGATTCGTTTGGCCATCAGTCAACAAGGATTGCATCAGTTGGGCAAAAGCTTGCATTCAATGCCAGCGCAATAAAATTGCACGCCATACAGTTTCACCCATCGCGATTTTTCAACCACCTTCTTGCCGTTTTGAGCACATTCACGTAGATTTGGTGACACTTCCGCTGTCAAAAGGTAACACCAAATGTCTCACAATCATTGACCGGTGCACACGCTATCCAGCCGCCGCACCACTTATTGACGGTACGGTCGATCGAGTAGTACACGCGCTAATGCTAACTTGGGTCTCATATTTTGGCGTTCCACTTCGGATAACCACCGACCTTGGAGGACAATTCGAGTCAGATCTTTCCAAGAAACTCGCTGATCTCCTTGGTTTTAAACATCAACGAACCACTAGTTATCATCCACAATCTAACGAACTTGTTGAACGCTTGCATCGGCAACGGAAATCATCTCTTCTCTGCCACGGCGAGTGTTGGTACGATGCACTTCCTGCAGTTCTCCTTGGACTACGTGCGGCATTTAAAGAAGACATCAAAGCCACATCAGCAGAAATTGTTTTTGATGAGCCAATTCGACTCCCAGGTGAGTTTTCAGCACTATCAACTCAAAACATTGAAGCGCCTGAACTCGTTAAAACGCTCAGGAAAGCATTTCAAAATCTGACGCCTACGCCTGCATCTCGCCATAGCCAAGAGAAAATATTTATTTCAAAGGAGCTCGCAAACTCATCGCACGTTTTCATCCGCAACGACAGAGTCAAGCAATCTTTTTCATCGCCATACGACGGACCATTTCCAGTCGTGGAGCGGTATGACAAATACTAAAAAGTGCTGCTTCATGGGAAACCTACACAAATTTCCATCGACCGGCTCAAACCAGCTTTCCTGTGTAGTGATGACAGCCAACGCTATACAAATAGCAGCGACACCAATCCTCATTCGCCGACCAACAAACAAAGAAGTCAAAAAAGGGTATGCTTCCAGATTTCTTCAAATTAATATATAATTTTTTTTTCGCCGCAGGGGAGACATGTGGCGGCACTCACATTAAGCAATTAATCTATTATTGTTAAACTGTGCACATAAAGGTTAATATTAAATTCATTTATATTCGTACACTTAACCCTTCGTCTGACACATGAGCCCAGCCAGGCCTTTTCTATTTTCAAATTACAAAAAAGCGCACTTTAAATATAGCTAGAGGCTTGAAGTTTCAGGTAGCTTACTAAAGTTTAGTGAACTACAAATATGTAAAAAATCATGTCGGTATCATATATATAAAGCTAGATATATAGATATGTTGATTAATACATCACATTCGTAACACATAGGTCTGGCTGGACCCACATATATTCCTATTTAATTTTTACAACCGTTTTTCAAAGTTTTCTTTTGAATTTTTTGAATTACATATCATGGCAAGAGATGATTTGCATTTTTACCTAAAATGAAGGAATGCAATGGAATATTACCCCATTATAATTTTACTCGCCTCCAAAGCTCTTCCATGTTACTCGGAGCTCGTTTGTGCTATGTTAATCCTCTCTTGACCACAGGGGATCAAATTTTCGATGGCTGCCCACTGCATTACGTGAAAATTTTGCTCAAGCAACCGGCGGTGTCGAATATTTTCAGAATCCTTTGGTTCTCCGTCCTGCTGGCAAACAACTTATTCCGCAGGATTTGCGCTTTTGTCTACAAAGTCCGGCAAATTTGTTTGGAGGATATGTTCATTATACCTTTTATATTAACCCATGGCACCAAATGCCAGCAAGTAAAACATCCCAAGCCACTGAAATTTTGTAAAAGTCACGACAATTGGAGCTTTTGGACTGAAAAGGGGTAATATGGTCCGATGGAACGAAAATTATTTGTTTCCAAAGCGATAAAAAAATAATATTTTTGGGAACGACCTCATCAACATCTTCAAAAACACCATGCCAAGAAAAACGTCTAACATGGTGGCCAGCACAAATCCCAGACCTCAAAGCTATCGAAAAATTGAGCGCTGTGGTCAAGAGAGGATTAGCATAGCACAACCGAGCTCCAGTAATATGGAAGAGCTTTGGAGGCGAGTGAAATTATAATGAGGTAATATTCCAAGCGAAATCATAGAAAAATCAGTAGAGAACATTCCCAGACGTATGAAAATCGCTATTAAAAGCAAAGGAGTCTCCACAATCCTCTTGATATATACCTCCAAAAATCTCAAAACAGAAAAGTTCAAAACTGAGTGAAGAGAGTTGCCTTGCGTTTTTGCTGTGAATCACTTGTTAATTTTTCTGTATGCTAGGCTTTATACCTTAGATAATAAGGACAAACTGTTGAAAATTTCAAAGCAATCCGCTTATTATTAAAAAAGTTATGCTACTGTAAGTAATAAAATGTCGAACATGCACTCGGTTTTGATCACGAGTGTATTTAAATGATAAAATAAAAAAGAAAGCCCTTAAATTAAGTAATTATTTGAATAACATACAATAAATAAGTTTAACTGAACAAATGTTGCACATAGTTTCTATATAAATGTATACAATTTTTATGTGGATCCAGCCAGACTCATGCGTACCGAATGTGCCAATCGAAACATGTGTCTGACGGAGAGTTAAGGCCTAAGTTATCTTACATTATGCTTTGCATTATTATTCTAGCGATTACATTAGTGCGATCTCTCTTACTCCTATTAATAAGGCTATCATAACAATGAATTTTATATATTGCGAATATCATCACCTGATGTTCTTCGCTCATACATATAAGAGTAAATTCGGCAATGTAATACGAAGTTGGATTTTGGTTACCACGTCGGATAGACGTGTTTAAATAAAGGACTAATTCTCCACATACATATATACCCAAAGGGAAAATGTAATGTATTGTGATCGAAAAAATGATCAGTAAAACTGCCGTTTTTATATTCGAAAATGCATTATTTTTCCCACAGCGATGTCCTAGGAACAGTGTGGCATTCAATTTTGCATTACCAGTAATGCAGGAATGAATGCGATTTAATATGAATTTTTGGCAACTTTTTGGATACATTAGAATTCTGATTACATAGTTAACAGTAATAGAATCTAGAACTCATAAGAAATACATAACATTATTTATCACGCATGTAATGCATTACCACTTTTCCCACTGGGTAGTTTAATATTTTTAAAAGAAATGATCGAATACACATGCATAAAGGCATATTTACATATGTATTTAAATTTAAGTCTTATTTCACTTTTTAATAAGAAGCTAATAATTTTTATATAACAAAAAAATATTTTAGTTAAATAGAAAATTTAGAGTTGTTATTGTTTAATCGTTAAGCGTTTTTAACGACCTTAAATAATGTGGTATGCAAGGATGCTCCCAATAATTTTAGATTAATAAAAAAGAAATGCGCAACACAAAATGCGGTTAAGTAATAAATTTTATTAGCGTTGTCCTTGTGTAGGAATTGACAAGTCGAATGAATAACGAACGAACAAGCAAAGCGATAGAATAAAAAATTAGCAGTAAGTAATCGGTGCTGCCAGATTACCAACATCCTCCGCCCGTTGAATGCTTCAGCCTTCAACCACATTATCTGAAATCGGCAGGAGGCATAGTTTCGTCAGCGCCCTTTTGTAGGTTCCCTGGGCGGTTTTTAAAAGCGCGACTCGAACTACACCGTCGTCACCAGGGATCGTTTCCAAGACTGTCGCCAAGGGGGGTTGATTTTCGTCCTTAATTAGGACCATAGCCCCAACGCGCAGATTCGGTAAGGAGCCATGTCACTTGTGCCGTTGCTGAAGGAGAGTCAAATACTCCGTCTGCCATTTCTTCCAAAATTGCTGCTGCATGTAGCATACTCTCTGCCATCGATTAAGGCGACCAATGTTTAAAGTAATAACGTCGGGTTCTGCGATAGAAGTAAACTGTTCACCAATCAGGAAATGGGCTGGAGTNTACTCTCTGCCATCGATTAAGGCGACCAATATTTAAAGTAATAACGTCGGGTTCTGCGATAGAAGTAAACTGTTCACCAATCAGGAAATGGGCTGAAGTCAGCACTTCGAGATCATCAGCATTTTCTGAAATGGGACATAATGGACNAAGGAGCCATGTCACTTGTGCCGTTGCTGAAGGAGAGTCAAATACTCCGTCTGCCATTTCTTCCAAAATTGCTGCTGCATGTAGCATACTCTCTGCCATCGATTAAGGCGACCAATATTTAAAGTAATAACGTCGGGTTCTGCGATAGAAGTAAACTGTTCACCAATCAGGAAATGGGCTGAAGTCAGCACTTCGAGATCATCAGCATTTTCTGAAATGGGACATAATGGACGCGAATTTATGATTGCAGAAATTTGGCATATTAGGGTTCGAAATTCCTCAAAATTTAATGTGCTTTTAGCATTTTATTGGAGGGCGGTTTCGCACTTCAGATTGATAATGGAACGGCCCGCAGAAGTCCACACCCGTAGTTAAAAATGTCCCATTATGTGCTTCATCTATTTAGGCTTGGCACGAAAACAGCGGATGCATTTATCAACCACACGCGAAATGGTTTTTCTGCCCCCAATGGGCCAATATTGCAACCGTGTAGATGCCAGTAATGATTGGGGCCCCACGTGGAGCATTTGCTGACGAAAATGGTTGATTATTAAATCCGTTACCGGATGTCGCTTGGGTAAAATGATGGGGTGCTTCGCCTCAAACCCCAATGTGGAGTGCTGCAGCCTGCCGCCAACTCGAATCAACCCATGCTGATCGATAAATGGATTTAGTGATCGAATGTCCGATGAACCTTCCACTTCCTTTCCGGCATCCAAAAGCCGATGCTCCTTGTGTAGGCTTGCTCTCTGCATCATGCGAAGAATTAGAATGGTTCCCTGCTGGATTTCCTTTGTTTTTATTGGTCCAGAATATTTGGTACCGACAGGCCTCGAAAATCGGTAGACGCACGCATAAGCTCGTTGTAGCTTCGTAAACGTGTTAAGAAACTTGCAGCTAAGTGTGAGATCTATGCCTACCACCGGGAACAGCGCACGTTTTCGTCGCTCCGGCAAGTCTCGCAGCATAGTGGGACGAGCTGGCCATTTGTGATGGGCTTCACGAAGAAAGTCCGGCCCGTGCTTCCAAATAGGCAAATTCAGTAGCTCTCTAGGGCTTGTTCCCCTTGACAGAATATCCGCGGGATTAACCTCTGAGGGAACATGGCGCCAACTCATGCCCTTAGTCAGAGTTTGGATGTTGCTGATTCGATTTGACACAAAAGTATTAAAGTTGGATGGTTCATGACATAACCATGACAGAACTATGGTCGAATCGGACCAACAACGAAGTTCACCTTTAAAAATATTTTGTTTCGAGATGTTGGATACTACCTCGGCTAACAAAAAGGCTGCTGAAAGCTCGAGTTTTGGTATAGTCAGAGTCTTTAGTGGTGCAACGCGGGACCTGGAGCAAAGAAGATTTGTGTGGACGGTTCGATCTTTCTCAGCACGCACATATACGCACACGCCATATTCTAACAAACTTGCATGGCAGAATGGATGCACCTATAAACTAGCGCCAGGGGTCGAAACATATCTATCAAAACTGAAACGATCAACCAGGGTGTACACTTCACATATTTCCTTCCAAGTTTAATGTAATGATTGTGGAAGGCTTTCGTCCCAATGTAATTTCTCCTTCCAAAGCTGTTGCATGAAGATTTTGGCCTTCGTTATGATGGGCCCGATTAAACCGAGGGGATCATACAGTCCGGCAATGGTGGCTAAAATTGCGCGCTTGGTCAATTTCGATTGTGGCACAAGTGGCGAAAAGGAAAATATGAAGATGTCGGAGTCGGGCTCCCAGACTAAACCAAGTGTTTTTGTGACGTTAGTACCATCATGAAACTGTAATAGATTCTTCCTGTCCTCGGCTGCAACGTCAGCAAGCACACGACGTTCGTTCGAACACCACTTTCGCAGTTTAAAATTCCCCTTGGCTAGTAACTCCCTTGTTTGGTGGAGAATTTCACTAGCCTCGCCTATTGAATTAGCGCCAGAAATCATGTCATCCACATAAAAATCTCGGCAGATGGCCTTTGCACCGATTGGATACGCATGCCCTTCATCAACGGCCAACTGCCTCATTGCAGGGATGGTGCGAAACGATGCAGGCTTTGTACCATAAGTGATGGTATCTAGCTTGTAAACTCTGACGTCCTCACTTGGAT
The DNA here is from genome assembly GCF_001687245.7 of Rhagoletis zephyria. Taxonomy (NCBI): domain Eukaryota; kingdom Metazoa; phylum Arthropoda; class Insecta; order Diptera; family Tephritidae; genus Rhagoletis; species Rhagoletis zephyria. Next base: position 293,445 of record NW_016157422.1, on the reverse strand, counting down.
TATCCCGCCACAATATACACTGGAGAAAGCTGCCTTCATATGCCATCCTAACACAGCGGTACATTTTGCATATGTCGCTAGTAATAGCAAATTTAAATAAACGAAATTGTAAAAGGGTATCAAAAAATTGTACGCTGTATAGTAGGAACTGCCATTAGTAGGTCGTTGAGCGAATAACCACTCGTCGTTGATGCAGAACCATCAAACACTACCCGTAGCTTTGTCGTTGTAGTATGAGCCTTTAAAACGCAATGGTGCGGCAAAATATTTAAGGAAAATCGACTTGGTATTTTACCAACAAGCGACATATGCTGAAGGTCATGATACTCCTTCATGAACGACGAGTATCGCTGTTTTATTTCCGGTTTATGTTGAAGCTTTCGTTCTAAGTTTTTAAAACGGTGAAGTGCCTGTTAATAGGAGTCGCCTAACTGCTTAGCTGATGTCTTGAAGGGTAATCGCACAGAGTATTCACCCGATTCCAGGCGCTGGTAATTTTTAAGAAAGTGATTTTCGCATTTGATTTCCTCCGCAGTAAACCGTGGCATGGAACCGCTGTAGCCTTCCACTTCCCAAAAGGCCTTTACTAGATTGTCTAACCGAGTGTCGAAATCAATTTCCGTTTCTACATTGATTGCGGATAGGCATGGTGGCACCCTTCCCGTAGCTTCGCCAGAAACAATCCAGCTCAGCTTTTTTTTTTGCAAAAGCGGTAGCTGCTCGCTTAGCCGAATTTGACCCACACACGGTAACTTAAAAAACAAACTTCTCCAATGAGAACGTCTACACGTTGCGACTCAAAAAATAGAGCATCTGCTAAGCATACGATTTATGGGATTTTCCACTCAATGTTATTCAAGGAACGAAGTGGCTGAGCGTCCGTGATAGAAGGGGTGACTACTGCCGACAACTGTGTTTGATATTCACCGATGCGCGAATACATCTCTAGATCAACCATATGATCGGCGACGAAATCAATTTGTTCTATGCCTGAAATTGATGTTGTTGATTTGACTTTCTTCAATTGAAGCTGATTAGCCAAGCGATTGGTGACGAAATTCAGTTGCGAGGCGGAGTCAAGCAACGCTCGACACGGAACGAGTGATCCAGCGCGATTTTTGATAAGTATGATCGCAGTGGCTAAAAGGACGAAATTATGGCCAGGTTCTGCAGTCCCAGGCTTGGAACTAATTAGGGATGTGGGCCCTGGGTGAGGTTGATGCGATAAGAGTGAGCTGGTTTCAATACCAGCAGTCGAAAACGAAGATGATGTAGCTGTATTTGCTGGCAATGTAACAAGATGCGATGACGTATTTGTGACTTGATCTGAGTGTGAGGATTTCTGATTCAAGAGAGTATGGTGTTTTGCTGAACAATATCTGCAACAGCCCGACTTGCAGTGCTTTAGTGAATGACCTTTTCGTAAGCAATTTAGGCACAGTTGAAATCGTTTTGCCACTTTATACCGCATAAGGGGGGTAAAACCAAGAAATTTCTCACACTGGAAAACCGTGTGCTGATGGCAGTTACAAATCATGCAATTAGTTGTGGCAGATGAAACGAACACCTTGCGGTTACTGCCTAAAGACGAATTTTTGCTCACCTGTTTGTTTGGTATTTTAGTTACCAGAGCGCCCTCCACGCTCTCCATCCGCTGACTGCGTTGTTCTAGAAAGGTTGACATAGCGTTGCAGGTTGGTATTTCATTGTTAGGAGTTTCCTCCTCCCATTTCGTTCTAGAAGCAGTATCCAACTTCTAGCACACCAAGTGGATTAACACCCCATCCGCAATTTGCTCCTTAGTTCCCAACGTTGCCAATGCTCGTAGATGTGCGTTTAGCTTGTCACTCAGCCCACGCAAGCTTGCCACTGAACCGGCAACGAAGTTGTCCAGTTGAAAAATAGTTCTCACATGAGTCTGAAAATTTAGACGTTTATTATCAAAACGATTTTTTAGCAACTCAAGCGTAATTTTGGTCACAAATTTCTAGGGACCGAATAGTGTCTAAAGCAGCATCACGCGGCTGGAGCGAAGGTGCTGAAACTTCTCAATTCTGGTTAAGTCAGCATCCTGGTGGACCACCGTCTTGAACATAGAAAAGAAGTCCGGCCAGTCTGCATAACTGCCGCTGAATTTGGGAATTTGCAATCTAGGTAAGCGTTGCTTGGGAGGAGCAAAAACAAATGATGGCCGTCCACCAGCAGTTGGCCGCGTGGTTGAATGATGTGCCACCACGTTACGAAAAGTATGCAACTGCCGCGTCAACTTAATCTTTGCCTTCATGTAATGTGTCGTAAATATTGCGAGCATCTCTTCGACGTCGTCGTTGTCCTCCACATGAGGTTTTGCAATGTCGAATCTCCCTTCCAAGCGATTCACCTGGTCCAGCCTGACCTCCACAGCAGCTTCGCCAAGACTCAGTACGTATTCAGGTGTCAGCAAAGTATTGATGGACAGCATTTGTTGTGCTAGAGATTCACACTTCTTGCGCTTAAGCTCTCCGTCATCAGGCTTCTTAAATGGTGCCATTCTGCAGTTCACAAGTAGTTACAGATGATTACCAAAATACCAACCACGTTTGGTGACGTGCCGGGCTTAATTTGGCAGTGAATTTTACTTTCTTTCCCGACAAGATCACGTCGGGGTCACCAATTTTAAATCGTTAAGCGTTTTTGACGACCTTAAATAACGTGGTATGCAAGGATGCTCCCAATAATTTTAGATTAATAAAAAAGAAATGCGCAACACAAAATGCCGTTAAGTGATAAATTTTATTAGCCTTTTCCTCGTGTAGGAATGGACAAGTCGAATGAATAACGAACGAACAAGCAAAGCAATAGAATAAAAAAATCATCAGTAAGTAATCGGTGCTGCCAGATTACCAACAGTTATTTACGTACTTATTGAGGGGGTTTGGTTTTGCTTTGTTGGTTTATATCTACATGTGAGGTTATGACACATTGATTTTCTAACTACTTAGATCTTACCACTCAATCATCTTGTTAAAGTCATTTTGTTCTTTCCAGCCAGCAACCAAATGCAAAAAATCTCCCTTAATAAGCTCTTTATTATTCTTTTCTTTTTCGTTGTCAACAAGAAGAGTTGAAAAACTTTCTTTCTTAATCACGCTAGTGTTTTCTTCTTCGCAGTTGGTAGCCTGTCTTAAAAAAAACGCAACATTCACTCATACCTTGTATGGAGAGAAACAGAAACATATAAAAAAAAAAGTCATCAAGTAAAAATTATTCAGAAAGAAAATTTAAACCAATGAGTGACTATTTATTATGCTATGAGGTTTTAAACATGGACAAAATATATTTTAATAAGGAAACGAAGAAGCTTTACTTCAAGACTGGGGACAACAGGAACATAGATTCATCTATGGATATGGAACGGTACAATTTTGAAGAAAAGTGGTTTCAGGATCCACTATTTTTAGAGAAGTTGGAGGATTGCGTTGTCAGCGAAATAAATGAATACATGGAACACCATCGGACGGAGAACCAGCCAGTTGGATCGTTCTTCGAAATGGGCTATTATAAACCATTTATTAATATTTTAAAAACTATGACGCGTATTGTAGTTCAGCAACCTTTATGGCTATGTATAAACAAGAAAAATATGCAATTATAGAAATAAGTGATAATAATGTAAATTTCTTTAAAAAATTTTATTAATTTAAATAAACGTAAAGAGCAATTATATTTAGTAAAAAATTGCACTTTCATAAAACAATAAATACTAAATTGTAACCCTCTTTCTTTAAATAAAAACGAATTATATTTGTCCACACATTTTATTTCCTCAAATTTCTATTTTTATCACACTACAAACATACAAACAGACATACAAACAACGATATCATTTATAATATTTAAAATAGCCTTCATTACACTGTGCTGTCTCTTATCAGCATTTCCAAACCGGAAAAGAAATATTTAATGTGTCAAGGACTCTCCTTCAATCCTCCATATTCCATTAAATTAATGTAATACATGTTGAGGGCTTATATTCAATACCCTCTATCTGCACTTTTAACAAAAATTAGATTCTGATATTAATGCTGACCATGTATAACGCTTGACAGCAAAATTTACAATTAAATTACAAATTCAGAATTAACATCAGTGATGTCAGGTAAGTCCCAGATGGGTTCTAACATCACAAAGTAGTTTTTGTGAAAATTGCAGATAGAGAGTATTGAATAAGTAGATATATTTAATCAAACAAAATAAATTTTTTTTTGTTTATTTGATTTGTTTATACTAAACACTTCTCACACCCACTAGATGGCGCGGCAGCTCTACCGGGGGAAGAAGGTAGAGCTGCATAGGGTTCGAAATTTGAGACTTTGGTATCGATACTGAGTACTCATTCAGGCATCGAGTTCATGGTATCGATACTCTAAAAGTATCAGGGAAAAAGTACAGATACTACTCAGTATCGGACTCATTAAAATACGTTCTTTGGGATACTAAAATTATTTTATTCTTCAAAATATTTCATTTTTATTTCATTGTTGCAGAACTTACTTTCACGTTGGAAGTAATTTTAACGTTTAATATACATGCATACATACATACATATATATATACATATATACTTTCACGAATTTCAAATTTTATTAATAATTTTTGTAAACTTTTTGGGTATGCGCTTTTGTAGCCTATTCAATTTTAGTATAATAATGTGTAAGTTTGAATTAAAAATTAACGGTAGTAGGCTACACGTAAAGTTGAATAGGTTCGAAAACTGTATACCCAAAAAGTTTCTAAAAATTCTGCATTTTCGTGAACTTTGCGTAAAGTTTTATGGCCTTATTCATACAAAATATAAAAGGTTTATAAACTGAAAAATGTTGAAGTAAATAGTAATCCATATAAGCAAAGAAAATTGGGTTGCCAATGGAAGAAAAAATTTAAAAAGTGTATTTCTTAAAAAGTATTCGATACTACGAGTACTTTGCAAAGTATCGAGTAAAATCACCAAATAAGGTTTCGAGTATTAAAGTACTCATTTTTATACCCTAAGTATCGATGCTTACTCAATATCGATAGTATCGTTCGAACCCTAGAGCTGCCGCGCCATAGAGCTCTACCGCACTTGAGGAAAAAGTAAGTATAATCCCCCACGATCATGTACTACCACCACCGCCAGACTGCTTTGTTTATACTAAACACATCTCACCACCGCTTAACCCTCACGATCATGTTATACCAACACATGTAATACCAACACCATCTAGCGATTGTGAGCACAAGGCACACAAATTTTCATGATCGGTGGAGGTAGGTAGAGCTACCGCACCATCTAGCGGTTGCGAGCATGCAGCGCCATCTATGAACCCAACCCTCCCTCCCTCTCCCCCCCCCCCCCCCCC
>NW_016157422.1:251878-287995 GCF_001687245.7 Rhagoletis zephyria | reverse complement strand
CGACAGCGCTTTGTGTGTGTGTTTGTTTTAGTCACACCCTCTAGATGGCAGACATTGTGTGTTTCAGCCTGTCCCCGCTAGATGCCCACTAATATCTGTTTAAACCGATTTGCCCCACGTCTGAAGGAACACAAAACCCCTACTGCTCGTCCTTAAGTTATTCGTTTTTGTTGTTTATATTCAACAATTTTTATTGAGCTCGAGGCTGTTTTTTAATGAAAACTTATTGTGGAAAAGCATGAATAATTTGAAAAAATGGTAGAAGTGATAGCTATTTCGGAAATCACCACATTTCCTCATCAGACTTCTTTCAGTAGGATTCGAACCGACGCACAGTAGCCCAACCTACTCTATTAGGATAATTTAATTATTATATTAAGAACTAAGATAGATATCGGGATGAAATTTTGCACAAATTATGTCTGAATTACTAACAACTTCTGCTCATAAAATGGGCAATATCGAACAGCGACCACGCCTACCAACCATATAATTAAAAAATCGTCAAATTTTTCGTCAATTTCTGGTACATTTTTTAAGCACTTGCGCACGGTTATAGATACCTGCATACCTAAAATTTTTTAACTATTCGGGATGAATTAAAAATAGAAAGTCCGTTATGTATATACTGTATTGACGCCGGATCCGAATCAGCCACCTAATATATGTATGAAATAAAAAAAAACTGTTAAAAAGTCAGATCAAGCTTAACAACTTTTAGGGCCGTTACCTCATCTTATCTTTAGATTACCGGCCACTTTATCGTCTCGATATACGAGTTTTTGTTTTCTCATCAGCGCATTAATTTCTCGAATCGATAAGTTATTGCTCACCCGATGCAAACTCTAAAAATGTGTACCCAACTTTAAATTTTGGTTCGGTTTTGGTTCATGAGTCAGATATATTAGATATTTCAACCAAGGTTTTGGTTTTTGCTAACAGTTGCTCTTGCTCTATATTTGCTTATGTTGCATTGCCAACCTTTGAAATAATATGACGAATGTAGTGAAGTCTCACTCTCGGAAATGTAGTGAAGTTTCTCTCTACGGCACTAATGGGCACCGCCTTGCCCGCGGGCAAAGCTCTTTTAAACTTTCCATACATTTTGTATAGGCGCGTACATCTGGTTTGATAACTTTCGAAAACTCATAAGCTTTCTTAATTTTAACTTTTTGGCAATATATGGGTGCCGCAGCTAGCAGCAGAATTTTTTTGTGCATTCTATTAGTATATACATCAATTGAGAGAATAAGTATAGTAAGTGATCTATATTCCGCCATATAAGAAAGATTTCTTCTACAAAAACAAAAAACATAATAATTTGGTACTCACCCAAAAGATTGGAACTTTATCAGCTCCAAAAAATATGTGCGTCCACTTCGGTAATAATTTTTACATTTCCTGAATTTTCTTACTTAAAGCAATGACGGAGAAAGAAATGAAGTTAAAACAAAGTTTCTTTAAACAAATTATTGAGCCTTAAAAATACTCAGTTTTCGTTGCATGCACAATTTCATTTTTCACTTATTGCTTACTATGACTTTTGGATACCGTTATGTTTATTTGCAGCCAATTTTTTTCAAACAAAGTTGTATTTACTCTTAAGTAGACAATTTTCTTGCATATTTGATAAAAATTTTATTGAAAGCTCTCTCTGGACATCACTGCTCTACGGAATAACAAATTTATTAAAATTTATTATTATTATTATTTAAGAAAACCAAAACACTTTAAAGTGAGGAACAATTTATCTACCCTGTTGTAAGTAAACGATACTGATGCTTTGATAAATTTGTGTCGAATACACCGGCACACAAAAAAAAAAATTTTAAGTCAGTTTGGCCTATATACCTCCTAGATTTCGAGAAAATTTCAAAAAGCCCCGTAAAAATAGTGAAAATTGGCAATAAAAATCAGTTTTTTGAAGTTTTCTCGAAATTTAGGAGGTATATTGGCCAAACTTAATTCAAATTCGGATTCTGCGGGTCGAAATACATAACCATAGGTAGGTCCGGTCAAATGCATATCACACTAATTTTATTTTGTGTGCCGGTGTTATTAGTGCGAGAGCTTCTTCAGGCGAAATACCGTTAGGACTCTTCTTTGCCAATATGACCTTCTTAATAGCAGTACCTCTTTCTGGAGAAGCACTTAAAAGCTCATTAAGTAGCGTAGCTGAAGATCTCACTTTTAATTCAGTGGCCAAAAAGAAATACATCTGGTTTGATAACTTTCGAAAACTCATAAGCTTTCTTAATTTTAACTTTTTGGCAACAATCTTCAAAACTTTTAGCTGGCCTACCAGCAGAAAATGTCGGCTTACCAAACTTAGAACACACAAATTGTAACAAGTCTATTTCAAATTCGAGCCAATCTTTATTTGCAGTAGCAAACCGCTCTCTTTTTCGGAAAACTTTTGTCCACTTTAGGTCCAAATTCTGAATTTACTTCACACGTATGATTTCAATTTAACAAATTTGATTCTATCACTAGATCCTAAACTGATATTCCAAAATCCATTATTCCATCAAGTCTTTCATTTTTAGGGGTCGACAGCCAAAAATCAAAAATTTTTTGTCTTGAAATTTAAGGAGTCATTTTGAAAATTGAGAATAAATATATGGGTGCCGCAGCTAGCAGCAGAATTTTTTTGTGCATTCTATTAGTATATACATCAATTGAGAGAATAAGTATAGTAAGTGATCTATATTCCGCCATATAAGAAAGATTTCTTCTACAAAAACAAAAAAAATAATAATTTGGTACTCACCCAAAAGATTGGAACTTTATCAGCTCCAAAAAATATGTGCGTCCACTTCGGTAATAATTTTTACATTTCCTGAATTTTCTTACTTAAAGCAATGACGGAGAAAGAAATGAAGTTAAAACAAAGTTTCTTTAAACAAATTATTGAGCCTTAAAAATACTCAGTTTTCGTTGCATGCACAATTTCATTTTTCACTTATTGCTTACTATGACTTTTGGATACCGTTATGTTTATTTGCAGCCAATTTTTTTCAAACAAAGTTGTATTTACTCTTAAGTAGACAATTTTCTTGCATATTTGATAAAAATTTTATTGAAAAATTACAAACAAAAAATTTTATTAAATTACCCCAGCTTTGCACATTGCACCACTATGCGACGATCCCACTGACTCAACCAGTTGCCTACGCACTGTGCTAAGTTCGGCTTGTTAATTCTTGTTGCTTATTTCCACTATTTCACTTGTTAAGCCAACTACAGTTAAGCGCAGCTATTCCGCTGCAATTCACTTGATCATGTGGTTGTTGGTTTTGTTGGTTTGTGCTAATACTTCTATTATTAGAATGTTTAACTTTTAGATGTGCTCGTCCTTAAGTTATTTGTTTTTGTTATTTTATGGCCTTATAACAATTATATTCAAAAATTTTTATTGAGATTGATTTTATTGTTGCTTTTCCACAATAAGTTTTCATTAAAAAACGGCCCCGAGCTCAATAAAAATTGTTGAATTTAACTAAAATATTTTCATTTCCATATTCAATATTGTTAAAAAAGATAAAAATATAGTATTTATTGTACCTGAAAGCTTTTACTTTTAATATCATTTAATGGAAAATGCACTTGAATTTATGTTCGAATGTTTGAAATATTTATGTATTTATTTTTCCTTTTAATTAATACTCAAAAAATTTAACACTAATTATTGGCAAATCTAAGGATGCTAAATAAAAATATGTAATATATTAAAGTGTAATCAAAAGTTTTTTATTGTATATTCATAAATGCATTTTTTTTTTTACTTCCAAAGTAGTGGATTTTGTCCATAATTAGGCTATTATTTTTCTGTCTATTTTGAACTAGTATGAGGCTGGTATATTTCTGACCGAAATCTGACAATTGCCATCTCGTAGGACATCCCCGTGTTAAAAATACCAGGTGACTGCATGGAAAAAAGATAGTTGGCTGACTAGTTGAGCATGCGGTTCATACTAGTTGTGAAGTAGTTTACAACTAGTACATTTGACTACAGGGTACTTTTACAAATATATAGTAGATTATACACACTTTCAAAATGGCGTCGCTATCGATAGTTTTGCAGTTGTAATTGAAATTGACGCACACATGCAGTGTTGCCGCGACCTCATGAAAAAATGTGTCGCAAAAGAAAAAAATGGATCAAATGTATCACAAATTTTTATTTAAGTACCAGAGTATCAAGCTAGAAAAAACTTTAAAAAATTCTACTTGGTTCCATACCTTTGCTTTTGATTACACTATGCGACGGTCAAAATCGGGATGGGATGAAACCAACGGGAAATGTTATATCGGTCAAAAACAAGTTATACGTGTCCCGGCGTTTCGCTGGGTCACGTCTAGGAATCGAGATATATATATAACTATCATATAGGGGAAATTGTCACCTTTGGTGGTTTTTTTTTGACATAACTCGAGAACCACTAGTCCGATTTTGCTCAAACAAATTTAAAAAAATTAAAAATTACAATTCCTTTAATCTGTTCATATAACGTTTTTCTATATAATCAACAGTTTTGCCGGTAAAAATAAATGTATGAAGAAAAAAAATATTTTTTGCCTAAAATATTAAATTTTTGTAAAACTGTTGATTATATAGAAAAACGTTATATGAACAGATTAAAGGAATTGTAATTTTTAATTTTTTTTAAATTTGTTTGAGCAAAATCGGACTAGTGGTTCCCGAGTTATGTCAAAAAAAGATCACCAAAGGTGACAATTTCCCCTATATGATAGTTATATATATATCTCGATTCCTAGACGTGACCCAGCGAAACGCCGGGACACGTATAACTTCTTTTTTATAGATATAACTTTCCCCGGTAGTTTGAACCCTTCCCGATCACTGACCCCTACCATTTGTCTCACAGTGCTATTGTCAATAACCGAAAAATCATGTAATTTGCATTCATACACATACATATGTATGTACATGAAGGAAAATATTTTACATATTGTGACAATCTATCGAAAGAGACTACTGTTTTTAATCTTGTATAGAGACGAGCAAAAATATTATGTATAGATTTTATAGAAACTTGAATTCAAATATATGTACATACTTAAAACTATCAGCTATCAATCAATTACGTTAATTCTCAAATTATGTGATACATTCCACGTTAGCCTACGTCTCCACTTTCTACTAAATGTGTCTTAACACCTGTCAAATTTCTATTTTAACTTTGTCCCGTTTTCTCTTGTGGGCAACTTGCTGTCTTAACATATAACATTCAAAATGGCACCAATCCAGTCAGACGGAGCTATACCCAATGTAGATGGCGCGGTAAAATGAAAACTGAGTTGTCAAACTACGAAATGACAGCCGATGTTAAGACAGCGATTAGATAATTCAGCAAGACATATATAGTGTAAAAGTGGAAATTTGCGGTCTCCACCTGACATTTCTGTCTTAACACAGCTTTTTTAACAGAATCTCTAGAAGGTGGAGGCGTGGGGTTAAAATCGGTGGAAATTATGTCAAAAAGATGAGACTGCCTTCAGTGTCGACTTTATTTTTACTATGAATACGCCACATCATATTCTCAACAGCTTGTAATGAAATTCTTTTTCTCATTTAAAGCATTTTTCTTTAACCTTATTTGACCCCAAAACGTCTAGATTTTTTCGATCAAATTTTAGAAGCTGCCACTGCATACATACATAAATATTATCTCTTTAACATGTAGCAAAATTTGTACTACGTGAAAATTTTAAGTATCTCGCGAAATGAGCGAAAAAATAAAGTATTTTCCGAAAATTTGCACAAACACGTATCACTTTTGAAGTAACACACATGCAGTGTACACATGCAGTGTATCCACCTTGCTAGAAATCCCTCAATAGGTGAGGAGTTTTTCACTGTTCGCAAAGAATTTAATAAAGGAATTTGGTTACTTTGCAAAGATTTCTTGTTGCCACAATGACATGTTCACAATGATATATAAGTTGTCATTTCTGCTTGCTTAAAAAAATTGTATTGAATTTTTTTTCGCGAGCAACGTTTTCTTAAATATATACATTTATTTGGCTATCGTCTAATACCTAAATTGAGCTCAGTGTACCGAATGTAGCTTTCACTGTTCGCAGAGAATTTAATAAAGGAACTTGACCACTTTGCAAAGATTTGTTGTTGCCACAATGACATGTTCACAATGATATATGAGTTGCCATTTCTCTCTGCTTACAAAAATTTTCTTACATTTTTTCGCGAGCAACGTAGTCTTAAATATGTACATTTATTTGGCTATCGTCTAATTGTACCTAAATTGAGCTCAGTGTACCCAATGTACCTTTCACTGTTCGCAGATAATTTAATAAAGGAACTTGACCACTTTGCAAAGATTTGTTGTTGCCACAATGACATGTTCACAATGATATATGAGTTGCCATTTCTCTTTGCTTACAAAATTTTTTTTACATTTTTTCGCGAGTAACGTAGTCTTAAATATGGACATTTATTTGGCTATCGTCTAATTGTATCTAAATTGAGCTCAGTGTATTGAACGTACCTTTTGGTTTGAAAAAGTCGGAAAAGGTACAATTGTACCTACTTTTCCATCACTGCTGACAATAAAGAAATAAGCGACTTTTATTTTAAAATGTATCACATTTGAGACTATTTTACGTAGGTAAGTGCAAATAAAAAATTGGGTTGGGTCACTTCTGCTCTCATGGCCTCAAATATTGTATTGTTTGTTAATTTTTAATGTGAATTGTTTTTCAATAAGAATTTCATAAACCGCTCCTAAATTTTGAAAATTGAAACTGTAATTTTGAGTAGATTCTCTTATTGGATCTCTCTTTCTATTTTCAATATATCGGCACTCTGATGTTCGGAATTGTACTCTGAATCATGACAAAAACATAGTAAGGTAAAAAAATTCTAGCCCATGATTTTTTTTAAGTTTGCCAACATTTTAAAATCATATAAAATAGAAAGTAAAAAAAGGAATTGTTCAAAGTTGTTGTTGTTTGAGATTGAAAATGAGAATGGCTGTGTGAGTTTGTGTGTAAAATTTTAAAATTAAATTGCTTGCAAACGTCAAGAATTTGAAAAATTCCTCTCAGCGGTTCTACCTTCCTATTTTTCTATCGTGCTTTGAATGAGCTAGCGATATAGAAGTATTACTTGCATTGTGAGGACCCCAATACTAGGGCTTGGAGCCCCCACAACACTCATATATATATACACATAATTTTTGAATTGTACATAAAATATATAATGGTTAAGTAATACATGCTTTGAATTGAAAATACATACTTTGAATTGTAGCCACATATTGTACAGCACTAAGTGATTTGAAGTACCGTTATTATTCATATAATCATATACAAACAAATGTACATATAATTTAAGCACGATGGCAATAAAGAACAAAGCACAAAGGACAACGGGACATACGCGACGCGACTGCGGCCGGCAATTTGTATAAATAGTCTTAAATATGGACATTTATTTGGCTATCGTCTAATTGTATCTAAATTGAGCTCAGTGTATTGAACGTACCTTTTGGTTTGAAAAAGTCGGAAAAGGTACAATTGTACCTACTTTTCCATCACTGCTGACAATAAAGAAATAAGCGACTTTTATTTTAAAATGTATCACATTTGAGACTATTTTACGTAGGTAAGTGCAAATAAAAAATTGGGTTGGGTCACTTCTGCTCTCATGGCCTCAAATATTGTATTGTTTGTTAATTTTTAATGTGAATTGTTTTTCAATAAGAATTTCATAAACCGCTCCTAAATTTTGAAAATTGAAACTGTAATTTTGAGTAGATTCTCTTATTGGATCTCTCTTTCTATTTTCAATATATCGGCACTCTGATGTTCGGAAATGTACTCTGAATCATGACAAAAACATAGTAAGGTAAAAAAATTCTAGCCCATGATTTTTTTTAAGTTTGCCAACATTTTAAAATCATATAAAATAGAAAGTAAAAAAAGGAATTGTTCAAAGTTGTTGTTGTTTGAGATTGAAAATGAGAATGGCTGTGTGAGTTTGTGTGTAAAATTTTAAAATTAAATTGCTTGCAAACGTCAAGAATTTGAAAAATTCCTCTCAGCGGTTCTACCTTCCTATTTTTCTATCGTGCTTTGAATGAGCTAGCGATATAGAAGTATTACTTGCATTGTGAGGACCCCAATACTAGGGCTTGGAGCCCCCACAACACTCATATATATATACACATAATTTTTGAATTGTACATAAAATATATAATGGTTAAGTAATACATGCTTTGAATTGAAAATACATACTTTGAATTGTAGCCACATATTGTACAGCACTAAGTGATTTGAAGTACCGTTATTATTCATATAATCATATACAAACAAATGTACATATAATTTAAGCACGATGGCAATAAAGAACAAAGCACAAAGGACAACGGGACATACGCGACGCGACTGCGGCCGGCAATTTGTATAAATAGCCGGCCAGCAATCAAAGCAGACAGGAGTCGTCAGGCGGCTGCTGCAGAGTTAGGATCTTTTGCACGCATAGGGTAGGCTCTACTCCCTATGCTAGGTATCAGGAGACGGGCAGGTTCTACTCCCACTCTTATAGATCTTAGCCAGGTATTCAGAGACGGGCAGGTTCTACTCCCTCTCTTGAAAGGTTGTGGGTAGGTTCTATTCCCGCTCCTTTACTATAGCCGTAATTATATTCGGTGGGACGGAGCTACGCCCACCAATGGGAGAGGAACGCGTAGGTTCTACTACCGTCCTCTTAACGTAGGACCAAGACAGACGAGTGCTTTGCTATAAACCGAAAAAGGAACCCTTATTATTTTTGTTGAGAACCCGGCAGTCGATGAGCATACCCCAGCATAACCCGGAGTTCGTTACAAATGGCGCCCGAGCAGGGACTTGATATGACAATACTAGGACAAGATTTGACAGCAAGACTAGGGTAAACTAAACAGTGAAAGTTAAATGTGGTAAGACTGTGAGAAAAGACTCCAAAGAGAGAGCAGACAGTTAAAGTGCGAAAAAAGGACTCCAGAGAGAGAGAGAGAGTAGAAAGTGAAAGTGCCAGAACAGACTATAGAGAAAGACCAGAAAGTGAGTGAAGTGAGAAGACTCCAAGTGAAACAAAAAGTGCAGAGCAAGCGTGTGGAAAGACCCAGGAAAGGGCAAAGCCTAGCAATATTTTCTAAGAACAGTGAAGATGGTGAAGTTATCGTGGGTATACAATCTACGTAAAGAGGAACTCCTCGAGTATACTGCGGAGTTCGAGTTAGAAGATTCCGGGACAGTTGACGAGCTGTGGAAGAGGCTATCACAGTTCCTGTCAGAGATAAAAGACGATCCACGGTACACAAGGCGTCTGACGGAACTTGCCGCAAAGCACGACCGGGCGTCCCCAATCCCTTTCGCGGACGTGCCGACACTCAGCAGAAACGAGGATATGGCAGCCCAATCCAGCAGCGCTACAGTGTTGGCGCTCTGCTTCCGTGCGACGTCGGGGCTCTGCTCCTGTGTGGCGGGCGTCGCCGTGCGCGGGCTTGCGGTGGACTGAGGTGTGGAGCCACTCTAACCCTAAACGGCCAAGCCTTGTATTGCGAACAGTATACAAGTCAAGGGCCCTACGCTAGTAGCTGTGTGTTCACAGCAGCAGTTCCGCGTTGACGCGCGGTGGTGGGGCGATGCCGGCGCTACTGTTGGGCGAACGGGCGTCTCCGTCACGCGGGCTCACGGTTCACTGTGGGGCGGCGGCACTCTACCTTTGAACAGCCAAGCCGTGTATTGAGAACATTGTATATTGTATTATATATTGTATTAACCACAGCTCCGTGCTGACAGACTGGTATGTTGCCAAGTCACATCTGTTATATCTGGTGCTCTTCGTGTTGCTGAGTTGTATGGCTACATGTTGCGTTGCTATAGTGATGGTGTCAGGGAGTGTTGATACGGTCTCTTATGTTGGCTGGCCGTGTTGATGACGCTGCTGTAGTCATTGTTGTTGCTTTTTTAGTCGTTGTTGCTTGTGTAGGGGGCGGCGTTCGTGTGGCTAAATTCCGTAGATATTTAGTCCTCACACTTCCCTCCCTCTTCGGCGGGCTTAAGTTTTGCGGTGCTTCGGTATTACACGAGCGCCCCACTGGTATATGGTTACTCGGTGGTGTGCCGTTGTGAACCTCACTTGGGACCTGCAGATCCCCTCCTTGATGTCATGTAGAGCTTTCCGGACCCGCTCAGCGATTTCTGGAAAGTGGTTCAGCGCTGGTCCATCGGCTTCTTCGGCGGGAA
Organism: Rhagoletis zephyria; assembly: GCF_001687245.7. Lineage (NCBI taxonomy): Eukaryota > Metazoa > Arthropoda > Insecta > Diptera > Tephritidae > Rhagoletis > Rhagoletis zephyria. The sequence continues at coordinate 277,720 of NW_016157422.1, read as the reverse complement.
TGACCGTTTGTTCCCTTGTTGGTGTCGACGAGCTGTGTCGTGGTGACGCTGTTTCGGACGGTGCTGGTGCTCGGGGCGGTGACGATGGCAGTGGTACTACCTCTGGTGATACTGGTAGCGCGTGTAACGGCGGTCTGCCTAGCGGCTAGCTGGGTCGCCATTGCTCGCTGCTGGCTGCGCGTCTGTCCAGTAGCGTGCGTGAGTGCAGCGTACATCGCGGCGGCAAGCGCTTCCCACTCTTCTCCATTTCGCTTAACTCTTTCATGTTCATCGTTGATTGGTTTCACCCTTTTGTAAAATTCTATCGTTTATTCACGTGTGGCTGGTTCGCTAGTTGACGATCGAATGGCGGTCTCCACTGATGCGACGGTCTTGCTAACTTTATTTATTTTATTTTAAATTACCTTCCCTTTTTTCTCTTTTTTTCTTTGAGAGTAACAATTTAATTTAATTTATTTTATGGTTTTCTCCCCCTTTTCCGTGTTGCTAATTTGTTGTGTTTCGGCCGTCTTGAACGCCTTCAGTTCGGCAAGGTTCGCCGTTCTTGTCCTCCTGTCGTCGGTCTTTCGTAGCTCCACGATTACCGGGGATACGTGTCGGAGGTTCTGGTAGGGGCCGGCATATTTTGGGGCTAGCAAAACCCTCCTTCTGCTTTAGATACGCTCCCTAAACGCGCGGCGAAGTCCTTCCGCTGTGGCCTGTCTCATGGGGACCAACTCCACCCACTTGCTAAATCGGGTTCTTGTGCGACCTGCGAGAGCATCTTGCAGGCTGGTTTGTGTTGTTCTTCCTTATACTTCTGGCAGGACTCACATTGACGGACGTACTGGCTGATGTCGCGAAACATTCCTGGCCAATAATACCGATTGGCAATCCGTGCTACTGTTCGGCGCATACCCATGTGTCCCGCGCTTGGTATGTCATGGTTCTCCCTTAGTACTCGTAGACGGAGTGGGTTGAGCACACACAGTTTCCAGGGACTACCTCTTCGTCCTGGGATCGACACGGGATATGACGGTAGAGCTGCCATTCCTGTATCATGTAATCGGCGTATTTCTCCGGGTTGGTACGCACTTCATCGACCCGTCTGTGCCACCACTTACATCGTGGTTCCGCCACTGTTGTTCGTAGTAGCGTTTCTAAGGGTGTTCGAGACAGTGTGTCCGCGACTAAGTTCAGTTTTCCTTTGCGGTACTCGATGTCGAACGCGTGTTGTTGCAACTCCAGTGCCCATCGCGTTATGCGACCTGAGGGGCTTTCGACCGAATTTAACCATTTTAGTGACATGTGGTCGGTTATGACGTTGAATCGGTATCCTTCCAGATAGGGCCTCATTTTGCGTATTCCCCAGACTATGGCTAAGCATTCCTTTCCCTTTGCCGAATAATTGATCTCTGCTTTATTAAGCTTCCGACTTGCGTATGCGATTCCAACTACAGTGTGAGTACTGCCCCTAGGCCGAAATTACTCTCGTCCATCTGCAGGGTCAATTTTTTGCTGAAGTCTGCACGCGAGGATGGGGGCCTCGGTGAGTTTTTTTTTTTATCACTTCCAACGCTTCCTGTTGTTCAGTTCCCCACCTTCAGTGTTTGCCCTTCTTCAGGAGGGCGGTGAATGGTTGGCTTAACATAGCGAAGTCGGGTACGAACCGGCGATACCAGGAAGCTATCCTTCACGTTGGTCGGTGGTTTTAGTTCCTTGATGGCGGCGACTTTGTCGGGGTCGGTGTGTATGACCTTGTCACTAATGACGTGGCGCAAGTACCGGAGCTCCCTTTTAAAAAAGTCGCACTTCTCGGAGTTAATGCGCAGGTTAGCCCGCTGTAGTCGTTGGGGTACCTCTCGCAAGTGTTTCACGTGTTCGTAGAAGGTGGACCCTATGACGATTATGTCGTCGAGGTAAGCAAACGCGTAGGGCTCCATTTCCGGGCCAATGACTTGGTCTAACGCTTTCTGGAATGTGGCGGGGTGCGGAATGTAGGCCGAACGGCATGACGCGCCACTGGAACAGGCCACGTCCCGGTACGGTGAAGGCTATGTTCGGACGGCTTTTGGGCTCCAGAGGTATCTGGCAGTACCCGTTCTTGAGGTCTAAGCTACTGATGTACTTCGCCTGGCGAAGTTTGTCCAATATGTGCTGTATCCTCGGCAAGGGGTATACGGCCGGTACTGACCGGGCATTGAGTTGACGGTAGTCCACGTATAGGCCCCCATTTGCGTTCTTCTTCCGGGCTCGTACGATCGGTGCACTGTGCGGATTGCGAGACGGCTCGATACGTCCTTTCGTGAGTAGCTCATCGATTTCCGCGTCGATGACAGATTGCATTGCAGGGTTTCGCGGGAAGTACCGCTGTTTGATGGGGCGTTCGTCAATCATGATGAACCGGTGCTCTCCCACTGTGGCTACTCCGCTCATAGTCTCGAAATTGTGCAGTTCTTCGGCTAGAAAGTCGCGTATGCGGGCTGCCTCATCTTCGTGGTTGGGGCCCTCGTGTTCTATTCTGTCGACCCTCTCCCTTGCGAACCGTCGTCTTGTACGGCGCCTCCCTTTTCTGCTCTTTGGTGGACGATGGTTCGTCATGACGGGTGGTTCGGGGTCCTCGGTGTTTGGTGTTGGCTCGCTTGGTGTCGTAGGCATCGGTTGTATAGGTGGCTCCGTCAATACGACGCGGTGTCCGCCGCAGGACACCGTAGCTCCCATTCCCCCTAGTGTGTCAAGGCCCAAAATGATGTCGTCAATTGCTCCAGGCATGACATGCATAACGGCGCTGTGGATCGTTTGCCCAAGGCGGACTACGGTCCTCACGGCCTCGGATATTTGGTTCCTGGTGCCATAGGCCATAAGGATTCCTGTGGCCACAGTTATCTTTTTGCCTCTCCCCAAGCTAACCAATTGCTCCGCCACGCTGGCGGACACGAAACTTCTCGAGGCACCTGTGTCGATGACGGCTTCCGCGGGCGCTCCACCCAACGAGATTAGGGCGTAGAGGCGGCCGCATTCCTGGCTCAAAATTATTGGTTGTCCGGCGCTGTACTCGGGGGCTTCTCGGTGATGCTGATCCATGCGTGGTGGCGGTCGTTGCTGAAATGCCTGTCTCGGTTGGGGTGGTGACATAATGGGGTCGTCACCAACGTGTCTCGCTATTTCTCGTCGGGCGGTTTCTGGGGCCCGCCGATGGCTTTCGTAGTCTTCTGCGAGTGTGAGGAGTTCCGTCAAAGTGTTAAAATCTCGCCGTTTGATGTAGAGCAAGTACTCCGGGTGGCTATTCCGAAATATCCTTTCCAGCCGTTGTTCACTACTGTGACCCGCGTGTCGCATCAGGTTTTGAATCGTGATCACGTAGTCCTTGAATTTTCCTCGCGGGTGCTGCCTCCGTTGCCTTATATTATCCTCCAGGCGTTCAAAATACCGGGCCTGTAGGATAAAGTGCAGGAACTCACGTTTTAATGACGCCCAGTTGGTCCAATGCTCGTTGTTGTTGCGGTACCAATGGAGGGCGGTGCCGCTTAGCATTTCAGCCATCGTCTTTGGTAATAGGTCTACATTTAATGTGTAGACGTCGGCCAGCTCCTCTAATCGTTCTATAAACGCCAACGGGTCACGTCTTCCATCGTACTTCACCGACCACTTGCGTACCTGGTCGATGATGGGCGCAAAAGTAACGGTATGCACATGGTTNAAGGCCCAAAATGATGTCGTCAATTGCTCCAGGCATGACATGCATAACGGCGCTGTGGATCGTTTGCCCAAGGCGGACTACGGTCCTCACGGCCTCGGATATTTGGTTCCTGGTGCCATAGGCCATAAGGATTCCTGTGGCCACAGTTATCTTTTTGCCTCTCCCCAAGCTAACCAATTGCTCCGCCACGCTGGCGGACACGAAACTTCTCGAGGCACCTGTGTCGATGACGGCTTCCGCGGGCGCTCCACCCAACGAGATTAGGGCGTAGAGGCGGCCGCATTCCTGGCTCAAAATTATTGGTTGTCCGGCGCTGTACTCGGGGGCTTCTCGGTGATGCTGATCCATGCGTGGTGGCGGTCGTTGCTGAAATGCCTGTCTCGGTTGGGGTGGTGACATAATGGGGTCGTCACCAACGTGTCTCGCTATTTCTCGTCGGGCGGTTTCTGGGGCCCGCCGATGGCTTTCGTAGTCTTCTGCGAGTGTGAGGAGTTCCGTCAAAGTGTTAAAATCTCGCCGTTTGATGTAGAGCAAGTACTCCGGGTGGCTATTCCGAAATATCCTTTCCAGCCGTTGTTCACTACTGTGACCCGCGTGTCGCATCAGGTTTTGAATCGTGATCACGTAGTCCTTGAATTTTCCTCGCGGGTGCTGCCTCCGTTGCCTTATATTATCCTCCAGGCGTTCAAAATACCGGGCCTGTAGGATAAAGTGCAGGAACTCACGTTTTAATGACGCCCAGTTGGTCCAATGCTCGTTGTTGTTGCGGTACCAATGGAGGGCGGTGCCGCTTAGCATTTCAGCCATCGTCTTTGGTAATAGGTCTACATTTAATGTGTAGACGTCGGCCAGCTCCTCTAATCGTTCTATAAACGCCAACGGGTCACGTCTTCCATCGTACTTCACCGACCACTTGCGTACCTGGTCGATGATGGGCGCAAAAGTAACGGTATGCACATGGTTGTCGTTGGTTAGCTCGTCAGCGTTTGGTGAGATTGATGTCGTTGGCGGGTGTTGCGGTGGCGGTTGTATACCCGGTGGTGGATATGTGAACTGGCTCTGCGTTGGAGGCCTAACGGACACATTAGCGGTCCTTTCGCATTGATTCACGGTTAACGGTGTCTTTGGTTCACTTTCGTCTCTCCAGTAGGCCTCCTGCTCGTTGTATGCTGCTTCCATCGCGAGAAATTTTGCGTGAAGTTCCGGGTCGACGAGTGCTTTGGCGGACCATGCCACTATCCGTTTCCTTATCTCTCGAGTGGTGCCTGTGTGTTCGATGCCCAGTTTCTGTGTGATGGACACTAACTGTTCCTTGGATACCCTGTCCAGCCACGCTATGCTCACTGATTCTGTCATGGCTGGTTTAATTGTCGGCTTCGAAATGTTCTCCTCGTATTGTACTATTTGCCGGGTCCCTGCTCGGGCGCCAATTGTAACGAAGCGTTTTTCTGTGAANCATAAGGATTCCTGTGGCCACAGTTATCTTTTTGCCTCTCCCCAAGCTAACCAATTGCTCCGCCACGCTGGCGGACACGAAACTTCTCGAGGCACCTGTGTCGATGACGGCTTCCGCGGGCNAAATGTTCTCCTCGTATTGTACTATTTGCCGGGTCCCTGCTCGGGCGCCAATTGTAACGAAGCGTTTTTCTGTGAAGGCCCCGACGCTTAGGTTTTCTATGCTGGGGTATACTCGCCATGCCTTGGGTCCGTTACAATAAATTTATATTGTGGGGCCTTTGCAAATAGTACTTTATTTAATTATTTCTTATCCTCTAAAAAACGTGTTACTAGAAGACAAAAACACATACAAAACTTCAAGAACAGACCCAACGAGCACTCTGCAGAGAAAAAACAATAAAATAGTTGATGAGCTCTACAAAGCCAAACACATAAACAAAAGGGAAAAGCAGCTTCTCACCAGCACCGCAGCTGCAGCGCCAAGGCTATATGGGCTGCCGAAAATTCACAAACCGCAAGTTCCTTTACGCCCCATTGCTTCGTCAGTCATGGTCCCCTGTTACAAGTTATCCAAATATGTCGGAGAAATACTCAAGCCATTGATTTCAGAGAGATACAATGTGAAGAATGCGTTTAATTTGAAAGAGAGATTAACGAATATAAGTGTATCTGATGAAGATGTTTTAGTGTCGTTCGATGTCATCTCCTTGTTTACGAATATACCGACAATGTTAGCCACAAAAATTATTATGAAAAAGTGGGACCAGATACAACGGACAACCAGCATTCCAAAACACAAATTCCAACAAATTCTTGACTTCTGCCTTAAAGATAATAACTACTTCATGTGCAATAACAAACTATACACCCAAACATTTGGAATGCCAATGGGCAACCCCCTCTCACCGACAATTGCCGACATCATTATGGACGACCTTCTGGACAACACCATCTCGGAGCTGAAACAACACTTCAACATTGACATCAAGTTTATCAACAAATATGTAGACGATATTTTTGCAATAACAAACCGCAACGACGTGAATACAATTCTAGAGACGCTAAACAAATACCACCCAAAACTTCAGTTTACCATGGAAATGGAAGAAAACGCGAGCATACCTTTCCTTGATGTCCGTATACACAAAAACAACAACAATATTGTTCTAAACTGGTACTCGAAACCAACGTCGTCTGGACGCCTGATCAATTATCTCTCCTCCCAACCAAGAAAATATAAAATCAACACCGCGAAAAATCTTATACACAAAATACTGACGATAAGCGACCAAAAATTTCACGAAGCCAACATAGAGAAAATACACAGCATTTTGAAAAGCAACAATTATCCCAATCACCTGATACGCGAACTAATAAAACAAGAAACAATGCGAATAGGAAATCAGCAAAATAAAACGCCGACCACAGCAACAGCAAATACACCAAAGAAGTACTACAGCGTCACTTACATCCCCAAGCTAAGCGAAAACTTTGATCACAGCACATTAAAGGAACAAAACATAACTCTCGCCTACAAAACAAATAACACGTTAGCTAGAATCTACACAAGAACAAAAAGCCCACTAGACATACAGCAACAAAACAACGTTGTTTATGAAATACAATGTAAGGGCAAAGAGAACGAAAACTGTGGTAAAGTGTACATAGGGACAACAAAACGCGCATTAGGTGTTCGCATAGCCGAACATCAAACAGATATAAGGAAACAAAAACACAGCACAGCCCTATCACAGCACATATTAAACAGCGGCCACACAGCTGATTTCACTAACACTAGGATTATTGACAAGGAAAAGAGGGAAATGACGAGATACACTTTGGAAAGCTTAAGAATATTAGAAAAAAGGGAGAATACGATCAACAAAAAAGAAGATACGGACAACATCGCGGCCGCCTACATGTTATGCATATCAAAATAAACAATTTAGTAATGACAAGACTACCATAAAGAGTGGTACTGATTATGTGTATATGTATTAATATTAAGTTTAAAGTAAATGTTTAATATTATTGTGAGTATATGTTCTTTGTATTAGTCCATAATTGTTGTCTTTGTTTTTACAAACACATGTATGCCAACTTTTATTATTCATTTGAACATCTTTTGTTTTTTCGTTGTATTTCTTTGTTGGATTTAATAAACATAGTGGCCCCTGATGATGCTGGAAATTTCAGCGAAACGTTGGGCAACGAAGGTGGAATAAGTGTTTTATTTGCACCATTAAATAATAGATCACACCAGCCTACAAGTGTACCAAAAATATATTCTACAAAGTGATCGCTACAAAAACCAAAAAACGTGTTACTTCTAAATTTCTATAAACATAATACGATTAACGGTGTGTGAATTCCTAACAGTGAATTCCCAGCGCGCTGCTGCTTGGTGACGTCGACGCTATCCTGTCGGCGCTCCGCTGATGGACGACGTTGGTGCCATTATGCCGGCGTTCTGCTGCTGTGCGCTACTGCATCGGCGCTCTGCTCCTATGCGACGTCGGCGCTTTGCTACTATACGATGTCGACGCTACTGCTACTATGGGACGTCGGTGCTACTGTGTCGGCGCTCTGCTAGTGGACGGCGTCGGCGCTCTGCTACTATGCGATGTCGACGCTACTGCTACTATGCGACATCGACGCTACTGCTACTATGCGACGTCGGCGCTACTGTGTCGGCGCTCTGCTTCCGTGCGACGTCGGCGCTCTGCTCCTGTGTCGCGGGCGTCGCCGTTGCGCGGGCTTGCGGTGGACTGAGGTGTGTAGGCACTCTAGCCCTGAACGGCCAAACCTTGTATTGCGAACAGTGTACAAGTCAAGGGCCCTTCGCTAGTAGCTGTGCGTTCACAGCTGCAGTTCCGCGTTGACGCGCGGTGGTAGGGCGATGCCGGCGCTACTCCGCCGGGTCTCTACTGTTGGGCGAACGGGCGTCGCCGTCACGCGGGATACCGGTTGACTGTGGGGCGGCGGCACTCTATCTTTGAACAGCCAAGCCTTGTATTGAGAACAGTGAAAATGTAAGAGCTCCTCACTAATAGCTGTGCGTCCACGACCACAGCTCCATGCTGACTGACTGGTATGTTGCCAAGTCACATCTCTTATAGCTGGTGCTCTTCGTTTTGCTGAGTTGTATGGCTACATGTTGCGTTGATATGGTGACGGTGTCACCAGGGAGTGTTGATACGGTCTCTTATGCTGCTGTAGTCGTCGTTGTGGCTGTTGTAGTCGTTGTTGCTGGTGTAGGGGCGGCGTTCGTGTGGGCTAAATTCCGTGGATATTTAGTCCTCACAGAAAATAAAGAGCCCCGGGGTTAAAGAATTCTTGGACCGAGAACTAAGCGTCTTCGAGCAAATGACTGGTACCTCCAAGAGAGCCACGCAGAAACGAAAGTGGAGACTATGCGTGGAATACCGTCAGTTGAACGCACGGTCGGTGCCCGACGCATACCCACTACCCAGGATCCATCACATCCTAGAGCGGCTACGCAGTGCCAAGGTCATCAGCAGCTTAGACCTTAAGAACGCCTATTGGCAAATTCCTATGGATGAGAAAATCAAAGAGTGTACGGCGTTTACCGTGCCAGGTCGCGGACTGCTTCAATGGTGCGTGATGCCGTTTGGGCTCCACTCCGCACCAGCGACGTTCCAACGTGCGTTAGACCGCGTTATCGGGCCCGAACTAGAGCCACACCCATTCACCTACCTGGACGATATAATCGTGACCAGCACATCCATCGAGGAGCACATCCGACATCTCATCGAGGTATTCCGACGATTACGAGAGGCGAACTTGAAGGTCAATCCAGAAAAATGGGAATTTTTTAAGGACGAGCTTAAGTATTTAGGTCACGTAGTAAGCAAGGATAGGTTCCATACGGATCCAGACAAGGTCGAAGCTGTGAAGAACATGAAGGCCCCGGCGAGCGAGAGCTACGTTGTTTCCTAGGCGTAGCGTCCTGGTACCGGCGATTCGTACCAGGTTTTTCGCGCGTTGTCCACCCGGCCACCGTGCTACTAAAGAAAGGCAAGCGATTTCAGTGGTCGTATGAGCAACAAGCTGCTGACGAAGCCCTGAAAAGAGCACTAACCGAAGCCCCGGTACTGGCGTGCCTCGACTTTACTAAGAAGTTCATACAGCAGACAGACGCCAGCGACTATGGTTTGGGGGCGGTTCTCACCCAAGACGTCGATGGAGAAGAGCCGCCACCTTAACAAGGCGGAAAGCAACTACTCTCCGACAGAGAAAGAATGCCATGCCAGTGTGTGGGCGATTCGGAAAATGAGGCCGTACCTATAGGGGTACACGTTTACGGTGATAACGGACCACTTATCTCTAAAGTGGTTAAACGCGATCGAGATTCCGTCCGATAGAATCGCGAGGTAGGCACTCGAGCTGCAGCAACACTCGTTCGACGTACAGTATAGGAAAGGAAAGCTGAACGTAATTGCGGACGCTCTCTCACGAGAGCCCCAAGGGGGACAACTGGGAATCATTAGCCAAGAATGCCAGACAGAAGAACCGACAAATGGCTGGAGGAGAAGATAAGGGAAGTAAGGGCTAACCCCATCAAATTTCCAGACTACACGGTGGAATACGGTAAATTATATCGGCACCTCCCTGCCTACGCGGATGGTGAAGACTACATCCCGTGGAAGTTTTGCGTAGCGAAGAACCCCCAAGGTCCACGAAACACCCAGGGCTGGCCACATGGGCGTACGAAAGACCATCGCAAGAGCCACCGCACGATATTACTGGCCCGGCATGTTCCGTGATGTGCGGAAATACGTGAAAGGGTGTCAGTCGTGCCAGATCTATAAACCTAACCAGCAGCAAGCCGCGAGGAAGATGTTGACCCAACTTGCGGACGAGCCTTGGGCCTTTTTATGCGCCGACTTCATCGGGCCGCTACCGCGATCAAAACACGGCAGCACGATAATACTCGTACTTCATGACAAATTCTCTAAATGGGTAGAGATTGTACCACTCCGGAAAGCGACGACAGAGAGCCTGAGTAAGTCGTTTCAGGAACGAATCCTCGCGCGATTCGGCGTTCCGAAAATCCTGGTGACGGATAACGGAGCGCAATTCACCAGTCGAGCATTCAATTAGTTCCTAGAGCAATATGGGGTGAAGCATTAATTCACTGCTCCGTATACCCCACAGGAAAACCCGACAGAGAGAACGAACCGTAACGTAAAACGGATCATCTCACAGTTTACAGGCGGGCAACAACGGAACTAGGACGACCTGTTACCCGAAATAATTCTAGCACTGAATACTAGCATCTGCCAATCCACCGGCTACAGTCCGGCATTCCTGACACAAGGACGCGAGCCGAGACTCCCAGGGGCAGTCTACGATGAGAGCACGCTGAAGGAAGTGTTCAGTCTGGTGCGCCAAAACCAACAGCGGGCATCGGCGGAACAAGCACGGCATTACAACCTACGGAGGAGATAATGGAGGCCACCTATAGGCGACCTAGTGTTACTCAGAGAGCACCCACAATCGAAAGCAGTAGACAACTTTGCGGCAAAGTTGGCCCCGAAATATACCGGGCCTCACACGGTAAGAAACTTCGCTTCACCAGTTATAGTGGAGGTGGAAACACACGATAAGACGAGGACAGCCCACATAAGCGACGTCAAGGCTTTTGACGAGAGGAGAGACGAACCTCCCGGAAGCAGAAAACAACCCCCCAGCGAAAATACGAAGCACCGAAACGAAGGCACCGAGACGAAAATTAATGAAGGGAAGTTTTGGGAGGAAAGGAAACTTGAGGAAAATTTCAGAGAAGAACTGCAGGGGGAAAACGATGTATGAGGCGAAATTTACGTAGAAAAAGAGGAAAGAAAATTTATATTTAAAAAAAACGGGGGAAAAACAAGGAATATTTTGAAGGAAGGAAATTGAAGGGAAACGAGGAAAGTAAGGAGAAAACAAATGATTTGAGAAGAAGGGAACAATTTTTTTAGTTTAAGAAATTTAAAAAAAAAAATTAAGAAAATTTTAGGAACCAAATGCTAAGGTAAAGCTCTCTAGGAAAAAATGGTACGGATTCTGTTTGCGAGGAAAATCTTTTTTGCTTGAGGGAAATTTTTAGAAAAAGCTGTAGATGTGAATTTTTTTTTAAGAAAAAATGTAAATTTTATTCCGAGCCAGCGATTTTTTCTATCATTTTTTTTTCATAAAGTGGCTCACCTGTTGAAACAGCTGTATTGAAAATGACTCAAAATATGTTTCTGGGGGTTTTTGGGGTCGAGGAATCCATTTATGACGTTAATTTTTTCTTTTGAGGGCCGCCAGAGGGCGCTTTCTTACTTTTTTTGGACTTTAACGCCTTTTTTCTGAAAACCGACAGCATTGTTGAGAAAATCCACGAAATTTGAATTTTTCACAATGCAATTTCAATTTTTAAATAGCCGAAAATGTAAGTGGCGTGATCCAGCACGTAAACAAATAAGCGCGCAAAGGGAAAACGCAAACAAGATACCGTCGGCATATGTATGTACATACATGCATGTCTATATGCACCAGCACGAAAACAAAGGCACAGGGCCCAACGCTGCCTACGCAAAATGCATTTGAACAAACATGGGGCACCATATGAACATGTATATATACCTACCCTGCAGAGAAACCCCAAACTAGGCAGGAGAAAAACTAGTTTGCAGCTAGAATTTCCTGACTGAAACCGAACTAGTTCGAAAATGACCAGACTAGTACCAAGTACAATACGATTTATCCATGCCCTGTTTTATTTGGCTTCGACAGTTTAATAGTACAATATAACAATAATAATAATAATAATAGATTGGCGCTTACACATATGTTAGTGTTTGGCCGAGCTTCTCCTCCGATTTGTGGTGTGCGCCTTGATGTTGTCACGGAAAGCGAACGCTGACTCCGAACGGCGATTGTATTTTCTGCCGTTTTTCATGGCAGAATACAATACAATAGAGTACACAAAATATTACAACTTTTATTTGGGTATATTGTAGACCGTTAAAGCGATTACGTACTCGCAATTATACCATACATGGTAAATAATGATTAATATTCATAACGATTATTAATTAAAACATGTTTTTTTGGATAACCGTTTAATGATTAAATACCGATATTAGCACATTTTTAATGATTAATCATTAATTACTTAAACAAAAATCTTTTTTATTAATTCGTTAATTTTAATTATATCATTATTTTGTTATTTTTGATCATTTGCAATTATTTTGGACTTTTTTAATTACACTATTAATATAATTATTTGATTAATTTCAATTATCAATCGATAAGCCAAACTATAGACAAAAATTAAGAATATTTAATAACTGCATGAATTATTTATTTATTTTATTCTTATCCAAATCTCAAATTTTATGAGTTAATTATTACTTTTATAAAGTTTAAAAAACAAAGAACTGAAATGGGTGAAGTTAATTTATTTTATTTGATTTAATGAAAACTTTTATTTTTATTTAAGTTCACTCGAAAATTATCATTCGTGATGATAGTTCGAACTAAAGTATTTATTTTATTTTTAACTAAAATTTTTCTTTGCATTTTTAATATTATTAAAAAAGATGAAAAATATAGTATTTATTGCACCTGAAAGCTTTTACTTTTAATAACATTTAATGAAAAATGCATTTAAATTTATGTTCGAAAGTGTGATATATTTATGTATTTATTTTTGCTTTTAATTTAACACTAATTATTTTCAAATCTAAGGCAAAGTTTTCTTAATCAAAAGCTTTTATTGTATATTCATGAATTCATTTTATTTTTTGACTCCCACAGTAGTGGTTTTGGTCCATAATTGAACTAGTAATTTTCTGTCTATTTTGAACTAGTATGAGACTGGTATATTTCTGACCGAAATCTGACAATTGCCATCTCGTAGGACATCCCTATGTTAAAAATACCAGTTAATTGCATGGAAAAAAGATAGTTGGCTGACTAGTTGGGCATGCGGGTCATACTAGTTGTGAGGTAGTTTACAACTAGTACATTTGACTACAGGGTACATACAGCACACATACAACTAGGGTGGCCAGATGCGCTGATTTAATCAGTACGTGTGCTGATTTTTTTCTATTGTACTGATTTTTATGAGCCCGAAATCAGTACGAAAAATCTACTGATTTTTTGAGTTTGTACTGATTTTTACATTTAATACTTTTGTAAATTCGGGTAATTGACATTTACTTGAGGTTTACATGTTCAAAACAATGGTTTTTGACAACTCATACGTGTGAGCAGATTGAAAGCATTAATTAAATTTAAACCATTATTAAAAAGGTGTCAGCTTGCAATTGTTTCGTTTCCTAGGATTTCGCAAAATAACAAACTGTTTGGATTCAACCCAACCCAATTTCATGATTTGCAGGTTTTACAGGATTTACAGGAAAAGCTGGTTTCGCCATTAATAAATCTTATGAAAGGTGGTGGTGAGTTAATCGTATATTAGGTACACTGAGAAGATGACAATAAGAGATAATCTTTCGATTATAATTAAACATCCACTGACAAATCGGCTGTCAGTATTTCAAACTTAAGACGACTACTGCTACGGAGCAATGTAAGGTCTAAAAATTTGGAAAAGGTGCAAACTACCGACTCTTGGATATGATATATGTAGCTTTACTTTGATTTCTGATGTTCGACCACCTGTAATTTAACTTGCGCATACACATTTTACACTATTAAATTTCATTCGTACTCGAAAATTCGTTTAGCGATAATTCTGATATACCTTTCAGTCAACATTTTAATGTGAATGTTGTATTTAATAAGCACACCAACTAAATATGTTTCAAATTTGTAGCTTAAAATATAGAAACAGGTTCTGACTCGAGCTCGTCTTCTACTGAAACTGAATCGGCTATAAATTTTTTTTTATTTCCTCAATTCTTATAAATTTTCTATAAAGTTGGAGACTTCAACTCACATGTCTTTTGTTATAGAATTAACTATATTTTTATAAAAAAATTAAATTAAGTAAAGAAAGAAAAAATTTTCAAAACCTGTCAATACATTTTACTATTATTTTCCTGAGCACAGCTGTACATACATACGTAATATCATTGATTTGTTTTAAAGTAATGAATTTTTGTATTGATAATACTATACGTATTTAAAAGTCTATTAGTTATTTTTTTTTTTAAATTAATGCGCTGTTATTTGGTTGTTATGTTTTTAATAATAAAAAATACGCTTAAAAATGAGCTGATTTTTATGGCTCTGTACTGAGATTTGATCCCAACTGTACTGATTATGTCCCTATAATATCTGGCCACCCTACATACAACACACATCAACACACGAACTAGGGCACAGGAGCAGCAGGCAAAATGTTGTGATCAGGTGCATTAACGCAACCAACAACACCCAACAAGCCAAAAGGCAACGACTATGTACAGCAACGTAACCCAGCCAATTGTGCCGCGTTTAGATAAAAAGGCGGCAAAGAAACGAATATCGATTACGGCGACACCTCCAACAAGAACGAATGTCACTAACCAAACAGTCGGGTGTGAGGACCCCAATCCTATGGCTTGGAGCCCTCACAAAACTCATCTATATATACACATAATTTTTGAATTGTATATAAAATATATAATGGTTAAGTAATACATGCTTTGAATTGAAAATACATACTTTGAATTGTAGCCACATATTGTACATCACTAAGTGATTTGAACTACCGTTATTATTCCATGTAATCATATACATACAATTGTACATATACTTTAAGCACGATGGCAATAGAGAACAAAGCGCAAAGGACAACGGGACATACGCGACGCGACCGCGGCCGGCAATTTGTATAACTAGCCGGCCAGCAATCAAAGCAGACAGGAGTCTTCAGGCGACTGCTGCAGAGTTGGGAGCTTTTTCACGCATAGGGTAGGCTCTACTCCCTATGCTAGGTATCAGGAGACGGGCAGGTTCTACTCCCACCATTAGCGCACACAAGGAGTGGGTTTTGGGGTTCAACCCCCATAGAAGATGTTGATAGAAGAAACTTTCTTTTCCATTTCTGGTGCGTAATTTTATCCTATGCACTTTTCGTTTTTCTTGAGAGCTTCCAAAGTTTAACTGCGAATGAAAACGTTTTCCTAAAAATATGCATTGCATATTCACTTACTGTTGTTTTTACACTTTACAGCCTAAAAGAGTTTACCACTGCTATGTACTTAATAAGAATTCGAAGATTTAATTTGCCAACTATGAATTCGTTCCACCAAAATAAGCTACATAATAAAAATACAAATTCAGTTAATTTTTTCGGTACTCGAAATATTAAAAAAATTAGGCAATCGTAAAAAATCACCATCTCCATCAAAAGCCAAAAACCAGAAATCGAGGACAATGAACATTAAAACTGTTTTTAATATTTTTATTACTTTTGAAAGTTGAGCGCGTCTTGTTTTTATAGAACTTTTTGTTAAACTAGTGATGTTTAAGCAAAACACACAACCAACTTCAATTCTCATATACACATTTTAAAGTGCCGTTAATTTTTTCCTGTTCCAATGATCGGATCTAAACCAAATTACGGGACGACCCTTGAGGTACCATATCTACGATAAAAAAATAAATATTGAAATCGGTTCACGTGGTCCAAAGTTATGCAGTAGAATACCTTAAAAAAGAAAAAATATTCCGATGGATTGGTAAGCGCTCCCACTTTTTGAAGCCGGTTAAAAGTGTTTTCGGAAATCACCACATTTCCTCATCAGACTTCTTTCAGTAGGATTCAGCCAGTCTCAGCCTACGCACTGCGCTAAGTTCGCCTTGTGAATTCATGTTGCTTTTTCCACTATTTCATTTGTTAAGCCAACTACAATCAAGCGCAGCTATTCCAGTGCTATTTAAACTTGATCTATTGGCGTTTGAGTTCTTTGTTAATTTTAGTAAATAAAGTGCAATTTATGAAACTTTAAAAAGTTTATTTATTTATTACGTACTGTACATAAAACTTGCATAAATGTATTTTAAAGAGCATATTATCTGAAGCGAATTTTCAATATTTTCTGGTATTATATATTTAGAAGTATAAAACCCCTCCCAAAATATATACCTGGGTGCGCCTGACTCCCACTCCTATAGATCTTAGCCAGGTATTCAGAGACGGGCAGGTTCTACTCCCTCTCTTGGAAGGTTGTGGGTAGGTTCTACTACCGCTCCTTTACTATAGCCGTAATTATATTTGGTGGGACGGAGCTACACCCACCAATCGGAGAGGAACGGGTAGGTTCTACTCCCGTCCTCTTAACGTACGACCAAGACAGATGAGTGCTTTGCTATAAACCAAAAAAGGAACCCTTATTATTTTTGTTGAGAACCCGGCAGCCGATGAGCATACCCAGCATAACCCAGAGTTCGTCACAATATGAGCATGGGGTATGTACTAGTAAGTTATTTAAGTATTAAGGAATTAATAAGAAAACATTAATATTTGGTCAGTACAAATTTTGATTTGGTTCAGAGAATGTAGATTAACCGTTATCAAAATCAGAGTTTTCATAAACTTTTAAAGTATAAAGTTTTATAACCCCATACATTTTAGTATACGAAAGTGCAAGTTTGAAGTTGCTAAACAATCCAGATAATTTTTGGTAATTTGTTTTGTGAGGACCCCGGATCCTGTGGCCCTGGGGCCCACAACAATTTATATATATTAGACAGATTGTAAAAACTCACCTGAGCAAGTCTGGTTGCCAAATGCAAATATCAACCCGATGCGAGTCTCCGTTTTGTACAATTTTGGGCTCTAATATTTAACAGCGTGTTCAAGAAGATGGCAAGGGTAGAAAATTGTAGAAAATTGACGAAACTAGGCTAATGATATGTTTTTGAGTTCGTTGAACACGATGGGTTCAATTATTTTTCTCTACAATCAAAATGTCTTGAGAAACTCAAGAAAATCTGGAAAAAAGGGGAAAAAATATAAAATTTTCACTTTTAATGCTTAAAATTTATTCTTTCGGATTTGTTTTTTCAACGGAAGATACTCAGGATCGTTTGCCATTCAAAGAGCTTTAAAACTAAAAAAAACAAATGGTATAAGTTTATCGAATCGGTGTCAAGATACGAGCAAATTTCTAAAACGGTGCTAATGCCAAAAATATCAATGCTCCGGGTAACAGGTTAAATAACTCATGAAACAAACTCTGAGGGTAAGTTTCAAGTTTCTATGTTTGTAAATCATCACAAGGTGTACATGTATCTTATCAGGACAGGGAGCTTGCAGACAAAATTAACAAAGGTAAAGAAAATAAGTGAAAACATAATTTATTACGATTTTATCAATACATATGTAATTCTTCTTCTCAAACACTTTACTGTGAATATTTTACCCTCGTTTTCAGTCTTTTACAGTCTAAGGATTCTAGAATTTCCTTTTTTAGACAAGAAGGAAACAATTTCATAAAAATTAAAAGCCTCTTCATATTTGATCGAAATAAAAAATTTAGAAAAGATAAATTAGAATTTTGCCCGATTGAACCCAATTAAATATTTATATATTTTTTTCATTTTAAAGCTCTTTGAATGGCCACGACCCTGAGTATCTGAGGCTGATAAAGACAAATTCTAAACAACAGATTTTAAGCACTTAAAGTGAAAATTTTATTTTTTTCTCCTTTTTTCTCAGATTTTCTTAAATTTCCCAACGATTTTTGATTGTAGAGAAAACTAAATGATCCCATCGTATCCACAAAATCTACCCTTTCTATCTTCCTTAACACGCTCTTAAATATCAGAGCACAAAATTATACAAAACGGAGACTCGCATCGGGTTAATATTTAAATTTGGCAACCAGACTTGGTCAGGTGGGTTTTTACAAGTATTCGAAAGTGTTTAGCAATCAGCCTCAAAAAAAATAATAACATTAAGTAAAATTGGGTCAGTCTAATATATATATATGAATTTTTAATTTGAATTGTATGAGCTAGGCTAATAGACACATGTATAAATATAAACTTATGGTTGAATTATTCATACATATATGGGACATTCTTTTTTATATTGGACACCAAATTTGGTGTCACACTTTCGGTTGGCTTCAAATTTTTTTATGGGTTCTATACATGAAATCGGCCGCTGTGGTGTATTGGTAAGCAGTGCGCGCTTCCACTCCGCAACGCCTGGGTTCAAGCCCTGGCCAAAGCAACATCGCGGAAAAAATATAGAAAAAAAGTTTTTTCTTAAGAGCGGTCGTCCCTCAAACCTCCGAGTGTATTTCTGCCATGAAAAACAGCTTCTCATAAAAATACAATCGCCGTTCGGAGTCGGCGTAAAACTGTGGGTCCCTCCGCTTTGTGTGACAACATCAAGGCGCACGCCACAAATCGGAGGAGAAGCTCGTCCAAACATTAACATATGTGTACGCGCCAATCTATTGTTATTATTATACATGAAATAAGCTAACACGTATTCGAGGAATGATCTGTCAAAGTTTGCATTTTTTCGTGATTCTGACTAATCATGTACTTCTTCAAATCGTTATATCTCGGGTTCTGCTCATCGTAGAGACTTCATCCAACGTCATTTTATAGCTGAAGAAACGGGCTTAACATTTCTATATATAAGATGGTTAAGATTGTCCTAAAGCTAACTTAGCTAATAACAGCTGAACTTTTTGAAGTTCATTTGTATAATGAAGACCAGTAATTTATGGATTTAAAATTATACCATCGTAATCCTTGTTTAATTCTCTATGAAAATCAATCCATATAGATATTCTGGCGAAATCCACAATAAAGTCTAAATTTATGACCTTTGGTTTTAATATAGCCAAGCCCATTTCTAGAATATTCTTTAATTGAAAAAGTTGTGGAACAAATGTTGTTAACGAAGTGATACTCTGCCGAAATCTTCAATAAAATACGCGTTTTGCTAACTTTAGTTCTGCAATTGCCACGCCATACTATTATTATTTGTGGATAGGTATTCGGAATCCGCAATAAAATTTAACTTTTTGCAAAAATCCGATGTTGAACACTTTACTAAATATATCTCATCACAAGTTTTAGAAAATAAATAGCAAAGAATTTTTAATTCTCACAAAACAAAACATCTCGTCATAGAGAAAAATATTTTATGGTATTTGAAAAACCCCCATTTTTTCGAACCACGTTTTTTTGTAGAGAATAAAACAAGGATTACGATGGTATAATTTTAAATCCCTAATTTACTGGTCTTCACTATACAAATCAACTTCAAAAAGCTCAGCTGTTAATAGCTAAGTTAGCTTTAGGACAATATAGACCATCTTATATATAGGAATATTAAGCCCGTTTCCTTAGCTTTAAAACGACGTTAAGATGAATTCTGTACGATGAGCGAGATATAACGATTTGAAGAAGAATATGATTAGCCAGAATCACGAAAAAATTCTAACTTTGGCAGATCATATCTCCAAAGAAAAAAAATTAAAAAAGAATTCCTCGAACACGTGTTAGCTTATTTCATTTAGAGAACCCACAAAAAAAATTTGAAGCGAATCGGAGCCATGACATAACTTTTTTTACGAAATTCTTCCGACTTAAAAAAGAATGGCTCATATATGTACATACACTTATTTGAATTGTAGTTTATATACGTATATAGTATATATATACTATATACCCATGTACATATGCATACATACACACATACATACATTGAATTATTACTTTGCATATAAAGCACAAAAAATTAGTTTGAGGATAGTTATTTGCGGATGGAAAAAATTGTATAAAAGGAGCAGTGCTAACAAGCATTGGTCATTAGTTAGGCATACGTGACACGCGTCCCTACGTGGGTCACACGGGTAGTGGAAGAGGAATCAAACCTCCGAGACTATTATTATATGTTCGAAGTGGGCTTAATCCACTAAGACTGGTGCTAGCTGTAGGGTTTAAACTACTCTAGTTCTATGCTTTAGAGAGTAGACATAGCGAGAGTATAGCAAATAAACGAGCTATAAACTAGAAGCGAGTGTGTTCTAATTTCTTGAGGAGATACGGTGTTTACTCTTTACAGAACCCTGGACAACCGAGAGCTACGCTCAGCACTCAGGAAAGTCCGTTACAAATGGCGCCCGAACAGTGACTCTAAAAGGAAACTAAAAACAACATAAAGGAGAGTGACGTGAAAAAAAGAACACAAGTGATAGAGAGAGGGTTCAGTGACCACCCGAAAGACCCAAACTTAAAGAACAGTACAAAAACAAATGGGGCACAATTGAGAGAGACACAAAAGCGTAGTGACTACCCGAAGAAATATAATGGTAACGAGAAAGTGGGTACATTACCTCAACCGAGAGGAGCTGACCTGTGTGATAGAGTTCAGCCTCGAACAGACCGGAACCGTAGAGGAGCTGCGAAAACGCTTCTCGCCATTTATACAAGAAGAGATTAACAACGAAGACTACCAAACGCGGTTCGTAGAGCTAGAAGCGAAACACTCAAGGTCAGCGTTGACTTTTACCGCAGCAACACCAAGCGGAAGCCAGGGTGCCAGTGTCATGTAGTAACCAATGCCCGTTGACGCGTTTGAGACACTACAGCCATACGAAATGTATCCTACAACATCGCTGGCAACCATCATGGACCGAGTGCGCAAGTGGGGTTTCAAATACGATGCCGACCGAGACCCGCTCAGCTTCATCGACCGTGTGGAAGAATTGGCGGAACTATATGAGGTAAATCGCGACTTGTTACCGCGAGCAATGCCAGAACTACTTAAAGAGAAGGCGTTGTCACAATTCCGCAGTAATAACTGGAATCGGCGACAGTGGGAGGAATTCAAAAGAGGCTTTCTAAGGTTCTTCTAAACTCTCGCTACCACGAAGCCTTAGACGATGAGATCCGGCATCGTGTCCAACAACAGAGCGAGAAGTTCAAAGACAATGTGCTGGCCTTTCAGAGTCTAATGCGACAGCCGAACTACACCTCAGAGCAGAAGTTAACCCGTATCTACAGAAACTCTAGAAGCGAGTTCCAATGGTATGTCAAACGATCAGAGATAGTGAGTTTGGCGGAGGACATGGAAAATATCCCCCGGTGAGAGAGCCACAGAGAGCAGCAGCGCGAACAACTCCGTGGGTCACGGAGAGATATCAGCATATGCGCGAGCTTTTTAGGAGTGACGAGGCGGCTAAATCCGAGAGAACGCAGTGCAGTCGGAGTAAGTTAATCCGTGGACTGCGTGTAGACATTGCGGAGAAGCCATTTTGCGATGGAGTTCACAGCTGCACGGAGAGAGTTTTGTTGGACCTGTGGTCGATGCAATGTCCCGACCCGAGAGTGCTGCCTTAGGGCATCGGGAAACGGGTCGAGGTCCCATTTGCGGCGTGGAGAAGGCGTCAGGTAGAAAAACCTCGCCCAAACTAAAGAGTGTTTCAAGGCAGACGAATGACCGAATTATGGCGGCGAGCAAAGCAGATGAAGTCGGCGTAGTAGCTGCAGTTGATACCAGCACAACAAGAAGTTTCTTCAGCGAAGCCATTTTTAAGAAACTGGATGTGGGAGAAGTTAGGTAGGTGAACACGCGTGTGGAAATGGGTGATGAGAGATCCAAAACGGTGCTGAAGGCTATAACGGCACGGGTAGAGCTAGCGAATCAGGCGCATGGAAGCGATCGTTTCATACTGCCCGGTTTGATGGATGAAGTTGTCCTTGGAACAGATTACCTGGCAAAAGCGGGGGTCCGATTATGTTGCGGAGACTTAGACGTGACACTCCAAGAATAGAAGGAGAAGGTGCAAAGAGGTCAGGTAAATGAAATAAACCCAAATCAAACCCCATGCCTACAGGAGCCGCGACAACCGAAGAAGTGAGGGAGTTATTAAAGCGGGAGTTGCAAGCATTCGAGAAGATTTCGGGGGTATCAAACATCGCCCCTCACCGAATTGTAATGAAGGATGACCGGCGGATTAAGCAGAGATACTGCCCGAAGAACCCGCAGATGGAAGAAATCATCAACGCGGAGATCGACGACCTTATCGAGAAAGGGTGCGACTACGAAGCGCGCGCTACATTAGCAACCTAGACCTGAAAAAACGGTTACTGGAAAATCCCAATGGAAGAGCAGAGCAAACAGTACACTGCTTTTACAGTGCCAGAGCGTGGCCTTTTTCAATGGCGAGTAATGCCGTTTGGGCTACACTCCGCCCTCGCGACGTTCCAGCGTGCGCTAGACCAAGTTATGGTTCCAGAGCTAGAGCCGTATGCGTTTGCCTACCTGAATGACATCATTGTCATCAGCGCAACCCTGCAAGAGCACGTCCAACATCTTTCGGAGATCTTCCGACGGCTTGAGCAGGCGAGTCTGAGGATCAACCCGGAAAATGATAGTTTTTCAAGAAGAAGTTGAAGTAAGTGGGTCTCGTCGTCAGCGAGGAGGGCATTAAAAACGATCCTGAGAAGGTCGCGGCTACCAAAAAGCTGACACCACCGACAAATATAAGAGAGTTACGCAGGTTCCTATGGATAGCTTCATGGTACCGAAGATTTGTCCCCGACTTTTCCAAAGTGAAGCGTGCGCTGACGTCCGTGAAGGCCACAAGTGGAAATGGAACGACGAGCGACAGACAGCGTTCGAGGCGCTGAAGAGCGCGTTAACCGTGGCACCAGTGTTAGCTTGCCCCGACTTAACGCAGAAGTTCACTCTGCAAACAGATGCGAGCGACTTCTCAATCAAGAGCTTAAATGAGAAGAACGCGTAATCGCATATGCGAGTCGCGGGTCAACACAGCCGAACTCAATTATTCACCATTAGAGAAAAGTGCCTGACCATAATGTGAGCGGTCAGGAAGATGAGGCCCTACTAAGAAGGATACACGTTTACCGTCATCACCGACCACTTAGCGCTCAAATGGCTGAGTAAGATATAGATTCCAAACCGTCGGATTGCAAGGTGGGCGCTGAAACTGCAGTGGTACTCCTTCGATGTGCAGTATCGCAAGGGTGAGCTGAATGTGGTAGCCGTCGCGCTGCCAAGACAGCCCCAAGAAGCATTGCTTGGTTCGATGACAGCGGAAGGAGTAGCGGTAGAATGCAAGTGGCTGAAAGACAAGATTTCGGAGGTGGAGAGGGCTCCAGAAAAGTTTCCTGATTTTGTGATCGAAAATGGTGAGCTGTACAGGCGAATATCAGGCCAAATCGACGGTGAATAGGTGTTGCCATGGAAAATATGTGCACCGACAGAGCAAAGGCAGAGGGTGTTAAAGGAAAATCACGATCTTCCCAGTGCAGGCCATATGGGGATCCGTAAAACGATAGCGCGGGCGACAGCGTGGTACTATTGGCCGGGCATATTCTGCGCCGTGAGGAAGTACGTGCGACAATGTGAGTCGTGCCAGCTTTACAAACCAAGCCAGCAGCAAACAGCCGGAAAGATGCTAAAACAGCTAACTGAAGAGCCCTGGGTGACAGGGTGAGCGGATTTCGTAGGACCTCTTCCGCGGTCTAAACACGGAAATACCATGGCGCTGGTGATTTTAGATCGTTTCTCGTGGTGGGTCGAGATTGTACTAATGCGGAAGGCAACGGCGGAGGGATAATTCGAGCAGTAAGAGAGCGGATTATCGGCAAATTCGGCATTCCAAAAATCCTGAGCTCGAAATTTAAGCAATTCCTCGAGAAGATGGGAATAAGGCACGAGTTCACTGCTCCGTACACACCGCAGCAAAATCCGACGGAAAGAGCTAACCGTAACATCAAGGGACTACTAGCGCAGTTCGCAGGCAAAGACTAGAAGAGCTGGGATGATCTGCTGCCAGAAATGACTTTGGCTCTTAACACGAGCGTGTTCGAGGCTACGGGCTACAGCTCGGCATTTGCCGTCCAAGGGCGAGAACCACGGTTACCGGACACATTGTGTGACGGAAATACGTGAGCAACCGGCGAAGATACAACAACACCGCAAGTGAAAGCTGCGAAAATGAAGAAGTGTTCGAGTAAGTGCGAAGAAACCAACAAAAGGCAACCACAGAGCAAGCGAGACTACCTCTCCAAAGCTGTTGACAACTTCGCGGCAAAACTCGCACCGAAATGCGGCGGACCACATCGCGTTCTAAATTTTATTTTGCCTGTGATCGTCGAACTTGACAAGGTGCGCAAAGGGAAAAGGAGAACAGCGCACGTGAGTGATCTCAAACCATTTTATGAGAACAACGTGAAAGTTCTCCCGTGGAATCGTCTGAGACCCTGAAACAGGAGAAATTAGCCGGAGAAACATAAATAACATGAAGAAGAAGACGAAGAAGTAGAAGAAGACCACTTCCACAACATCCTGAACAGCCCTATTGTTTAAAAACATTGCTGAGAAACATTGTTTCCATTTTTCCTTCATGTTCCTTCCATGTTTTTTTTCACATTAAAACGCACCATAGTGGCCCTTTTTGCTAAAAAAAATTGCGAATTCAGATTCTTCGGGATCCAAGACCCACAAAAAGGTCTTTTGATTGTATAAATATTTGCATTTTAATAACTTTTAAGTGATTTAAATGCGGCTCTGCGACCACCAACTTGTATTAAAAAAAACACTTAAAATCGGAAAGCAGGGAAAACTGATAAATTACTTTTCTATATACGACCCAGGATCTTAGAAAAACTTGGTTTCATCAATTCCCCAGCCGACCGCGGAACAGTGAGATCAATCATAATACAACCTCAAATTTAATAATGAAAAACGTCCAGCACTGAGCTTAACATTAATATACCTGTGCTAGTGACACGTGCATGTAAAATTAAAATTTTTAAATTTTTAAGCCAACCATACTTAAAAATTAAAAATAACAGAAATTTTATTTTTTTATCTTGTTTGTTCTTCTAAGCAAAATCATGTTTATCTTTTGAAATTCGATATGAGGACCAATGAAAGTATGACAACTAGGTTATTTAGATCATAAAATTTCATAAAGTAATTAACTATGTAAGCTTTGCTTCTCAAAATGTTGTTCAATAAGTTGTTAAAAGTAAATCAAAATATAAATTTTAAGAAAAAAATTCACTTTTATTAGCTCTAAAAAACACGGATTTTGTTTTTTCAATTTCAATAACTATCTTTGTAGAGAATTTAATTCTCTACAAAACTGCATTAGGGCTTTTATTTTATTTGTTACATTTAATTGTTTATAAAAAATAAACTTGTGGAATACCATTTTCTTAATTGAATATTCTTATTTTTGCGAGCGCTAACTGAAAAATGAAAAGAGAGGGCTGAAATTTTGGCGACATTATTTTTTTGTAACCGACAACGAAATTTTGATATGGAACAGAAAGAAAAAAAAAACATTCGTTGTATTTGACACAGTCTAATGCGCATACACTTATTTGAATTGTAGTTTATATACATGGTGAAATGAACTGAAGGTGGCGCATTCCCGAAACCGCTACTTTGGTTTTGCCGACTTTGACATTTATGGCAATACGTAAACAAACTTTTTGTTTACAAACAAGTGCAAACGTGTTGCAAACGTATTGTGTACTTTCAAGTGAAAAATCGAAGTAATTCGTGCGTTCTGAAGTAAAAAACGTTTTATTTGTAATAAAAACTTTATAAAAATGTCGTGTCGTGTGTTGAATTGCAGCAGCCGTAGGGGTAAAGCCCCCAAATGCAGTTTTTTTTTGTTTCCCCGCGACGACGCCTTGGCCAGAAAGTGGGTAGAGTTCTGCCGGCAGGAGAAGCCATA
>NW_016157422.1:213306-249736 GCF_001687245.7 Rhagoletis zephyria | reverse complement strand
TTTTGAACTAGTATGAGACTGGTATATTTCTGACCGAAATCTGACAATTGCCATCTCGTAGGACATCCCTATGTTAAAAATACCAGTTAATTGCATGGAAAAAAGATAGTTGGCTGACTAGTTGGGCATGCGGGTCATACTAGTTGTGAGGTAGTTTACAACTAGTACATTTGACTACAGGGTACATACAGCACACATACAACTAGGGTGGCCAGATGCGCTGATTTAATCAGTACGTGTGCTGATTTTTTTCTATTGTACTGATTTTTATGAGCCCGAAATCAGTACGAAAAATCTACTGATTTTTTGAGTTTGTACTGATTTTTACATTTAATACTTTTGTAAATTCGGGTAATTGACATTTACTTGAGGTTTACATGTTCAAAACAATGGTTTTTGACAACTCATACGTGTGAGCAGATTGAAAGCATTAATTAAATTTAAACCATTATTAAAAAGGTGTCAGCTTGCAATTGTTTCGTTTCCTAGGATTTCGCAAAATAACAAACTGTTTGGATTCAACCCAACCCAATTTCATGATTTGCAGGTTTTACAGGATTTACAGGAAAAGCTGGTTTCGCCATTAATAAATCTTATGAAAGGTGGTGGTGAGTTAATCGTATATTAGGTACACTGAGAAGATGACAATAAGAGATAATCTTTCGATTATAATTAAACATCCACTGACAAATCGGCTGTCAGTATTTCAAACTTAAGACGACTACTGCTACGGAGCAATGTAAGGTCTAAAAATTTGGAAAAGGTGCAAACTACCGACTCTTGGATATGATATATGTAGCTTTACTTTGATTTCTGATGTTCGACCACCTGTAATTTAACTTGCGCATACACATTTTACACTATTAAATTTCATTCGTACTCGAAAATTCGTTTAGCGATAATTCTGATATACCTTTCAGTCAACATTTTAATGTGAATGTTGTATTTAATAAGCACACCAACTAAATATGTTTCAAATTTGTAGCTTAAAATATAGAAACAGGTTCTGACTCGAGCTCGTCTTCTACTGAAACTGAATCGGCTATAAATTTTTTTTTATTTCCTCAATTCTTATAAATTTTCTATAAAGTTGGAGACTTCAACTCACATGTCTTTTGTTATAGAATTAACTATATTTTTATAAAAAAATTAAATTAAGTAAAGAAAGAAAAAATTTTCAAAACCTGTCAATACATTTTACTATTATTTTCCTGAGCACAGCTGTACATACATACGTAATATCATTGATTTGTTTTAAAGTAATGAATTTTTGTATTGATAATACTATACGTATTTAAAAGTCTATTAGTTATTTTTTTTTTTAAATTAATGCGCTGTTATTTGGTTGTTATGTTTTTAATAATAAAAAATACGCTTAAAAATGAGCTGATTTTTATGGCTCTGTACTGAGATTTGATCCCAACTGTACTGATTATGTCCCTATAATATCTGGCCACCCTACATACAACACACATCAACACACGAACTAGGGCACAGGAGCAGCAGGCAAAATGTTGTGATCAGGTGCATTAACGCAACCAACAACACCCAACAAGCCAAAAGGCAACGACTATGTACAGCAACGTAACCCAGCCAATTGTGCCGCGTTTAGATAAAAAGGCGGCAAAGAAACGAATATCGATTACGGCGACACCTCCAACAAGAACGAATGTCACTAACCAAACAGTCGGGTGTGAGGACCCCAATCCTATGGCTTGGAGCCCTCACAAAACTCATCTATATATACACATAATTTTTGAATTGTATATAAAATATATAATGGTTAAGTAATACATGCTTTGAATTGAAAATACATACTTTGAATTGTAGCCACATATTGTACATCACTAAGTGATTTGAACTACCGTTATTATTCCATGTAATCATATACATACAATTGTACATATACTTTAAGCACGATGGCAATAGAGAACAAAGCGCAAAGGACAACGGGACATACGCGACGCGACCGCGGCCGGCAATTTGTATAACTAGCCGGCCAGCAATCAAAGCAGACAGGAGTCTTCAGGCGACTGCTGCAGAGTTGGGAGCTTTTTCACGCATAGGGTAGGCTCTACTCCCTATGCTAGGTATCAGGAGACGGGCAGGTTCTACTCCCACCATTAGCGCACACAAGGAGTGGGTTTTGGGGTTCAACCCCCATAGAAGATGTTGATAGAAGAAACTTTCTTTTCCATTTCTGGTGCGTAATTTTATCCTATGCACTTTTCGTTTTTCTTGAGAGCTTCCAAAGTTTAACTGCGAATGAAAACGTTTTCCTAAAAATATGCATTGCATATTCACTTACTGTTGTTTTTACACTTTACAGCCTAAAAGAGTTTACCACTGCTATGTACTTAATAAGAATTCGAAGATTTAATTTGCCAACTATGAATTCGTTCCACCAAAATAAGCTACATAATAAAAATACAAATTCAGTTAATTTTTTCGGTACTCGAAATATTAAAAAAATTAGGCAATCGTAAAAAATCACCATCTCCATCAAAAGCCAAAAACCAGAAATCGAGGACAATGAACATTAAAACTGTTTTTAATATTTTTATTACTTTTGAAAGTTGAGCGCGTCTTGTTTTTATAGAACTTTTTGTTAAACTAGTGATGTTTAAGCAAAACACACAACCAACTTCAATTCTCATATACACATTTTAAAGTGCCGTTAATTTTTTCCTGTTCCAATGATCGGATCTAAACCAAATTACGGGACGACCCTTGAGGTACCATATCTACGATAAAAAAATAAATATTGAAATCGGTTCACGTGGTCCAAAGTTATGCAGTAGAATACCTTAAAAAAGAAAAAATATTCCGATGGATTGGTAAGCGCTCCCACTTTTTGAAGCCGGTTAAAAGTGTTTTCGGAAATCACCACATTTCCTCATCAGACTTCTTTCAGTAGGATTCAGCCAGTCTCAGCCTACGCACTGCGCTAAGTTCGCCTTGTGAATTCATGTTGCTTTTTCCACTATTTCATTTGTTAAGCCAACTACAATCAAGCGCAGCTATTCCAGTGCTATTTAAACTTGATCTATTGGCGTTTGAGTTCTTTGTTAATTTTAGTAAATAAAGTGCAATTTATGAAACTTTAAAAAGTTTATTTATTTATTACGTACTGTACATAAAACTTGCATAAATGTATTTTAAAGAGCATATTATCTGAAGCGAATTTTCAATATTTTCTGGTATTATATATTTAGAAGTATAAAACCCCTCCCAAAATATATACCTGGGTGCGCCTGACTCCCACTCCTATAGATCTTAGCCAGGTATTCAGAGACGGGCAGGTTCTACTCCCTCTCTTGGAAGGTTGTGGGTAGGTTCTACTACCGCTCCTTTACTATAGCCGGAATTATATTTGGTGGGACGGAGCTACACCCACCAATCGGAGAGGAACGGGTAGGTTCTACTCCCGTCCTCTTAACGTACGACCAAGACAGATGAGTGCTTTGCTATAAACCAAAAAAGGAACCCTTATTATTTTTGTTGAGAACCCGGCAGCCGATGAGCATACCCAGCATAACCCAGAGTTCGTCACAATATGAGCATGGGGTATGTACTAGTAAGTTATTTAAGTATTAAGGAATTAATAAGAAAACATTAATATTTGGTCAGTACAAATTTTGATTTGGTTCAGAGAATGTAGATTAACCGTTATCAAAATCAGAGTTTTCATAAACTTTTAAAGTATAAAGTTTTATAACCCCATACATTTTAGTATACGAAAGTGCAAGTTTGAAGTTGCTAAACAATCCAGATAATTTTTGGTAATTTGTTTTGTGAGGACCCCGGATCCTGTGGCCCTGGGGCCCACAACAATTTATATATATTAGACAGATTGTAAAAACTCACCTGAGCAAGTCTGGTTGCCAAATGCAAATATCAACCCGATGCGAGTCTCCGTTTTGTACAATTTTGGGCTCTAATATTTAACAGCGTGTTCAAGAAGATGGCAAGGGTAGAAAATTGTAGAAAATTGACGAAACTAGGCTAATGATATGTTTTTGAGTTCGTTGAACACGATGGGTTCAATTATTTTTCTCTACAATCAAAATGTCTTGAGAAACTCAAGAAAATCTGGAAAAAAGGGGAAAAAATATAAAATTTTCACTTTTAATGCTTAAAATTTATTCTTTCGGATTTGTTTTTTCAACGGAAGATACTCAGGATCGTTTGCCATTCAAAGAGCTTTAAAACTAAAAAAAACAAATGGTATAAGTTTATCGAATCGGTGTCAAGATACGAGCAAATTTCTAAAACGGTGCTAATGCCAAAAATATCAATGCTCCGGGTAACAGGTTAAATAACTCATGAAACAAACTCTGAGGGTAAGTTTCAAGTTTCTATGTTTGTAAATCATCACAAGGTGTACATGTATCTTATCAGGACAGGGAGCTTGCAGACAAAATTAACAAAGGTAAAGAAAATAAGTGAAAACATAATTTATTACGATTTTATCAATACATATGTAATTCTTCTTCTCAAACACTTTACTGTGAATATTTTACCCTCGTTTTCAGTCTTTTACAGTCTAAGGATTCTAGAATTTCCTTTTTTAGACAAGAAGGAAACAATTTCATAAAAATTAAAAGCCTCTTCATATTTGATCGAAATAAAAAATTTAGAAAAGATAAATTAGAATTTTGCCCGATTGAACCCAATTAAATATTTATATATTTTTTTCATTTTAAAGCTCTTTGAATGGCCACGACCCTGAGTATCTGAGGCTGATAAAGACAAATTCTAAACAACAGATTTTAAGCACTTAAAGTGAAAATTTTATTTTTTTCTCCTTTTTTCTCAGATTTTCTTAAATTTCCCAACGATTTTTGATTGTAGAGAAAACTAAATGATCCCATCGTATCCACAAAATCTACCCTTTCTATCTTCCTTAACACGCTCTTAAATATCAGAGCACAAAATTATACAAAACGGAGACTCGCATCGGGTTAATATTTAAATTTGGCAACCAGACTTGGTCAGGTGGGTTTTTACAAGTATTCGAAAGTGTTTAGCAATCAGCCTCAAAAAAAATAATAACATTAAGTAAAATTGGGTCAGTCTAATATATATATATGAATTTTTAATTTGAATTGTATGAGCTAGGCTAATAGACACATGTATAAATATAAACTTATGGTTGAATTATTCATACATATATGGGACATTCTTTTTTATATTGGACACCAAATTTGGTGTCACACTTTCGGTTGGCTTCAAATTTTTTTATGGGTTCTATACATGAAATCGGCCGCTGTGGTGTATTGGTAAGCAGTGCGCGCTTCCACTCCGCAACGCCTGGGTTCAAGCCCTGGCCAAAGCAACATCGCGGAAAAAATATAGAAAAAAAGTTTTTTCTTAAGAGCGGTCGTCCCTCAAACCTCCGAGTGTATTTCTGCCATGAAAAACAGCTTCTCATAAAAATACAATCGCCGTTCGGAGTCGGCGTAAAACTGTGGGTCCCTCCGCTTTGTGTGACAACATCAAGGCGCACGCCACAAATCGGAGGAGAAGCTCGTCCAAACATTAACATATGTGTACGCGCCAATCTATTGTTATTATTATACATGAAATAAGCTAACACGTATTCGAGGAATGATCTGTCAAAGTTTGCATTTTTTCGTGATTCTGACTAATCATGTACTTCTTCAAATCGTTATATCTCGGGTTCTGCTCATCGTAGAGACTTCATCCAACGTCATTTTATAGCTGAAGAAACGGGCTTAACATTTCTATATATAAGATGGTTAAGATTGTCCTAAAGCTAACTTAGCTAATAACAGCTGAACTTTTTGAAGTTCATTTGTATAATGAAGACCAGTAATTTATGGATTTAAAATTATACCATCGTAATCCTTGTTTAATTCTCTATGAAAATCAATCCATATAGATATTCTGGCGAAATCCACAATAAAGTCTAAATTTATGACCTTTGGTTTTAATATAGCCAAGCCCATTTCTAGAATATTCTTTAATTGAAAAAGTTGTGGAACAAATGTTGTTAACGAAGTGATACTCTGCCGAAATCTTCAATAAAATACGCGTTTTGCTAACTTTAGTTCTGCAATTGCCACGCCATACTATTATTATTTGTGGATAGGTATTCGGAATCCGCAATAAAATTTAACTTTTTGCAAAAATCCGATGTTGAACACTTTACTAAATATATCTCATCACAAGTTTTAGAAAATAAATAGCAAAGAATTTTTAATTCTCACAAAACAAAACATCTCGTCATAGAGAAAAATATTTTATGGTATTTGAAAAACCCCCATTTTTTCGAACCACGTTTTTTTGTAGAGAATAAAACAAGGATTACGATGGTATAATTTTAAATCCCTAATTTACTGGTCTTCACTATACAAATCAACTTCAAAAAGCTCAGCTGTTAATAGCTAAGTTAGCTTTAGGACAATATAGACCATCTTATATATAGGAATATTAAGCCCGTTTCCTTAGCTTTAAAACGACGTTAAGATGAATTCTGTACGATGAGCGAGATATAACGATTTGAAGAAGAATATGATTAGCCAGAATCACGAAAAAATTCTAACTTTGGCAGATCATATCTCCAAAGAAAAAAAATTAAAAAAGAATTCCTCGAACACGTGTTAGCTTATTTCATTTAGAGAACCCACAAAAAAAATTTGAAGCGAATCGGAGCCATGACATAACTTTTTTTACGAAATTCTTCCGACTTAAAAAAGAATGGCTCATATATGTACATACACTTATTTGAATTGTAGTTTATATACGTATATAGTATATATATACTATATACCCATGTACATATGCATACATACACACATACATACATTGAATTATTACTTTGCATATAAAGCACAAAAAATTAGTTTGAGGATAGTTATTTGCGGATGGAAAAAATTGTATAAAAGGAGCAGTGCTAACAAGCATTGGTCATTAGTTAGGCATACGTGACACGCGTCCCTACGTGGGTCACACGGGTAGTGGAAGAGGAATCAAACCTCCGAGACTATTATTATATGTTCGAAGTGGGCTTAATCCACTAAGACTGGTGCTAGCTGTAGGGTTTAAACTACTCTAGTTCTATGCTTTAGAGAGTAGACATAGCGAGAGTATAGCAAATAAACGAGCTATAAACTAGAAGCGAGTGTGTTCTAATTTCTTGAGGAGATACGGTGTTTACTCTTTACAGAACCCTGGACAACCGAGAGCTACGCTCAGCACTCAGGAAAGTCCGTTACAAATGGCGCCCGAACAGTGACTCTAAAAGGAAACTAAAAACAACATAAAGGAGAGTGACGTGAAAAAAAGAACACAAGTGATAGAGAGAGGGTTCAGTGACCACCCGAAAGACCCAAACTTAAAGAACAGTACAAAAACAAATGGGGCACAATTGAGAGAGACACAAAAGCGTAGTGACTACCCGAAGAAATATAATGGTAACGAGAAAGTGGGTACATTACCTCAACCGAGAGGAGCTGACCTGTGTGATAGAGTTCAGCCTCGAACAGACCGGAACCGTAGAGGAGCTGCGAAAACGCTTCTCGCCATTTATACAAGAAGAGATTAACAACGAAGACTACCAAACGCGGTTCGTAGAGCTAGAAGCGAAACACTCAAGGTCAGCGTTGACTTTTACCGCAGCAACACCAAGCGGAAGCCAGGGTGCCAGTGTCATGTAGTAACCAATGCCCGTTGACGCGTTTGAGACACTACAGCCATACGAAATGTATCCTACAACATCGCTGGCAACCATCATGGACCGAGTGCGCAAGTGGGGTTTCAAATACGATGCCGACCGAGACCCGCTCAGCTTCATCGACCGTGTGGAAGAATTGGCGGAACTATATGAGGTAAATCGCGACTTGTTACCGCGAGCAATGCCAGAACTACTTAAAGAGAAGGCGTTGTCACAATTCCGCAGTAATAACTGGAATCGGCGACAGTGGGAGGAATTCAAAAGAGGCTTTCTAAGGTTCTTCTAAACTCTCGCTACCACGAAGCCTTAGACGATGAGATCCGGCATCGTGTCCAACAACAGAGCGAGAAGTTCAAAGACAATGTGCTGGCCTTTCAGAGTCTAATGCGACAGCCGAACTACACCTCAGAGCAGAAGTTAACCCGTATCTACAGAAACTCTAGAAGCGAGTTCCAATGGTATGTCAAACGATCAGAGATAGTGAGTTTGGCGGAGGACATGGAAAATATCCCCCGGTGAGAGAGCCACAGAGAGCAGCAGCGCGAACAACTCCGTGGGTCACGGAGAGATATCAGCATATGCGCGAGCTTTTTAGGAGTGACGAGGCGGCTAAATCCGAGAGAACGCAGTGCAGTCGGAGTAAGTTAATCCGTGGACTGCGTGTAGACATTGCGGAGAAGCCATTTTGCGATGGAGTTCACAGCTGCACGGAGAGAGTTTTGTTGGACCTGTGGTCGATGCAATGTCCCGACCCGAGAGTGCTGCCTTAGGGCATCGGGAAACGGGTCGAGGTCCCATTTGCGGCGTGGAGAAGGCGTCAGGTAGAAAAACCTCGCCCAAACTAAAGAGTGTTTCAAGGCAGACGAATGACCGAATTATGGCGGCGAGCAAAGCAGATGAAGTCGGCGTAGTAGCTGCAGTTGATACCAGCACAACAAGAAGTTTCTTCAGCGAAGCCATTTTTAAGAAACTGGATGTGGGAGAAGTTAGGTAGGTGAACACGCGTGTGGAAATGGGTGATGAGAGATCCAAAACGGTGCTGAAGGCTATAACGGCACGGGTAGAGCTAGCGAATCAGGCGCATGGAAGCGATCGTTTCATACTGCCCGGTTTGATGGATGAAGTTGTCCTTGGAACAGATTACCTGGCAAAAGCGGGGGTCCGATTATGTTGCGGAGACTTAGACGTGACACTCCAAGAATAGAAGGAGAAGGTGCAAAGAGGTCAGGTAAATGAAATAAACCCAAATCAAACCCCATGCCTACAGGAGCCGCGACAACCGAAGAAGTGAGGGAGTTATTAAAGCGGGAGTTGCAAGCATTCGAGAAGATTTCGGGGGTATCAAACATCGCCCCTCACCGAATTGTAATGAAGGATGACCGGCGGATTAAGCAGAGATACTGCCCGAAGAACCCGCAGATGGAAGAAATCATCAACGCGGAGATCGACGACCTTATCGAGAAAGGGTGCGACTACGAAGCGCGCGCTACATTAGCAACCTAGACCTGAAAAAACGGTTACTGGAAAATCCCAATGGAAGAGCAGAGCAAACAGTACACTGCTTTTACAGTGCCAGAGCGTGGCCTTTTTCAATGGCGAGTAATGCCGTTTGGGCTACACTCCGCCCTCGCGACGTTCCAGCGTGCGCTAGACCAAGTTATGGTTCCAGAGCTAGAGCCGTATGCGTTTGCCTACCTGAATGACATCATTGTCATCAGCGCAACCCTGCAAGAGCACGTCCAACATCTTTCGGAGATCTTCCGACGGCTTGAGCAGGCGAGTCTGAGGATCAACCCGGAAAATGATAGTTTTTCAAGAAGAAGTTGAAGTAAGTGGGTCTCGTCGTCAGCGAGGAGGGCATTAAAAACGATCCTGAGAAGGTCGCGGCTACCAAAAAGCTGACACCACCGACAAATATAAGAGAGTTACGCAGGTTCCTATGGATAGCTTCATGGTACCGAAGATTTGTCCCCGACTTTTCCAAAGTGAAGCGTGCGCTGACGTCCGTGAAGGCCACAAGTGGAAATGGAACGACGAGCGACAGACAGCGTTCGAGGCGCTGAAGAGCGCGTTAACCGTGGCACCAGTGTTAGCTTGCCCCGACTTAACGCAGAAGTTCACTCTGCAAACAGATGCGAGCGACTTCTCAATCAAGAGCTTAAATGAGAAGAACGCGTAATCGCATATGCGAGTCGCGGGTCAACACAGCCGAACTCAATTATTCACCATTAGAGAAAAGTGCCTGACCATAATGTGAGCGGTCAGGAAGATGAGGCCCTACTAAGAAGGATACACGTTTACCGTCATCACCGACCACTTAGCGCTCAAATGGCTGAGTAAGATATAGATTCCAAACCGTCGGATTGCAAGGTGGGCGCTGAAACTGCAGTGGTACTCCTTCGATGTGCAGTATCGCAAGGGTGAGCTGAATGTGGTAGCCGTCGCGCTGCCAAGACAGCCCCAAGAAGCATTGCTTGGTTCGATGACAGCGGAAGGAGTAGCGGTAGAATGCAAGTGGCTGAAAGACAAGATTTCGGAGGTGGAGAGGGCTCCAGAAAAGTTTCCTGATTTTGTGATCGAAAATGGTGAGCTGTACAGGCGAATATCAGGCCAAATCGACGGTGAATAGGTGTTGCCATGGAAAATATGTGCACCGACAGAGCAAAGGCAGAGGGTGTTAAAGGAAAATCACGATCTTCCCAGTGCAGGCCATATGGGGATCCGTAAAACGATAGCGCGGGCGACAGCGTGGTACTATTGGCCGGGCATATTCTGCGCCGTGAGGAAGTACGTGCGACAATGTGAGTCGTGCCAGCTTTACAAACCAAGCCAGCAGCAAACAGCCGGAAAGATGCTAAAACAGCTAACTGAAGAGCCCTGGGTGACAGGGTGAGCGGATTTCGTAGGACCTCTTCCGCGGTCTAAACACGGAAATACCATGGCGCTGGTGATTTTAGATCGTTTCTCGTGGTGGGTCGAGATTGTACTAATGCGGAAGGCAACGGCGGAGGGATAATTCGAGCAGTAAGAGAGCGGATTATCGGCAAATTCGGCATTCCAAAAATCCTGAGCTCGAAATTTAAGCAATTCCTCGAGAAGATGGGAATAAGGCACGAGTTCACTGCTCCGTACACACCGCAGCAAAATCCGACGGAAAGAGCTAACCGTAACATCAAGGGACTACTAGCGCAGTTCGCAGGCAAAGACTAGAAGAGCTGGGATGATCTGCTGCCAGAAATGACTTTGGCTCTTAACACGAGCGTGTTCGAGGCTACGGGCTACAGCTCGGCATTTGCCGTCCAAGGGCGAGAACCACGGTTACCGGACACATTGTGTGACGGAAATACGTGAGCAACCGGCGAAGATACAACAACACCGCAAGTGAAAGCTGCGAAAATGAAGAAGTGTTCGAGTAAGTGCGAAGAAACCAACAAAAGGCAACCACAGAGCAAGCGAGACTACCTCTCCAAAGCTGTTGACAACTTCGCGGCAAAACTCGCACCGAAATGCGGCGGACCACATCGCGTTCTAAATTTTATTTTGCCTGTGATCGTCGAACTTGACAAGGTGCGCAAAGGGAAAAGGAGAACAGCGCACGTGAGTGATCTCAAACCATTTTATGAGAACAACGTGAAAGTTCTCCCGTGGAATCGTCTGAGACCCTGAAACAGGAGAAATTAGCCGGAGAAACATAAATAACATGAAGAAGAAGACGAAGAAGTAGAAGAAGACCACTTCCACAACATCCTGAACAGCCCTATTGTTTAAAAACATTGCTGAGAAACATTGTTTCCATTTTTCCTTCATGTTCCTTCCATGTTTTTTTTCACATTAAAACGCACCATAGTGGCCCTTTTTGCTAAAAAAAATTGCGAATTCAGATTCTTCGGGATCCAAGACCCACAAAAAGGTCTTTTGATTGTATAAATATTTGCATTTTAATAACTTTTAAGTGATTTAAATGCGGCTCTGCGACCACCAACTTGTATTAAAAAAAACACTTAAAATCGGAAAGCAGGGAAAACTGATAAATTACTTTTCTATATACGACCCAGGATCTTAGAAAAACTTGGTTTCATCAATTCCCCAGCCGACCGCGGAACAGTGAGATCAATCATAATACAACCTCAAATTTAATAATGAAAAACGTCCAGCACTGAGCTTAACATTAATATACCTGTGCTAGTGACACGTGCATGTAAAATTAAAATTTTTAAATTTTTAAGCCAACCATACTTAAAAATTAAAAATAACAGAAATTTTATTTTTTTATCTTGTTTGTTCTTCTAAGCAAAATCATGTTTATCTTTTGAAATTCGATATGAGGACCAATGAAAGTATGACAACTAGGTTATTTAGATCATAAAATTTCATAAAGTAATTAACTATGTAAGCTTTGCTTCTCAAAATGTTGTTCAATAAGTTGTTAAAAGTAAATCAAAATATAAATTTTAAGAAAAAAATTCACTTTTATTAGCTCTAAAAAACACGGATTTTGTTTTTTCAATTTCAATAACTATCTTTGTAGAGAATTTAATTCTCTACAAAACTGCATTAGGGCTTTTATTTTATTTGTTACATTTAATTGTTTATAAAAAATAAACTTGTGGAATACCATTTTCTTAATTGAATATTCTTATTTTTGCGAGCGCTAACTGAAAAATGAAAAGAGAGGGCTGAAATTTTGGCGACATTATTTTTTTGTAACCGACAACGAAATTTTGATATGGAACAGAAAGAAAAAAAAAACATTCGTTGTATTTGACACAGTCTAATGCGCATACACTTATTTGAATTGTAGTTTATATACATGGTGAAATGAACTGAAGGTGGCGCATTCCCGAAACCGCTACTTTGGTTTTGCCGACTTTGACATTTATGGCAATACGTAAACAAACTTTTTGTTTACAAACAAGTGCAAACGTGTTGCAAACGTATTGTGTACTTTCAAGTGAAAAATCGAAGTAATTCGTGCGTTCTGAAGTAAAAAACGTTTTATTTGTAATAAAAACTTTATAAAAATGTCGTGTCGTGTGTTGAATTGCAGCAGCCGTAGGGGTAAAGCCCCCAAATGCAGTTTTTTTTTGTTTCCCCGCGACGACGCCTTGGCCAGAAAGTGGGTAGAGTTCTGCCGGCAGGAGAAGCCATAAAATTTACACACCAGCCTAATATGCATGAAGCACTTTAAGGACCACTTTTGAAAACGACATGTTAAGTTGAAAACGTTGAAATACCACAAATTACAAATTAAAATCGGAGGTAAGCAAGCATCGACCACTTTCTGCAGGAAAACATGCGCTGCGACAAGATATTATCACTTTTTCGGCACCTGCAATACAAACACAAAAATTCTAAATAGTTAATTAATAAGACCTATTCTTTTGAACACATTTCAAGAGTGGTTGTATATTTTTTGTTAACGTAGTGCTTAATTTGCTATATTCAAAGATGACTTGAGAAATTGGTGAATCGAGAAGAAAACAGGTTTTCTCACTGCAAATTCACAACTGTCAACTCATTGTTCTTCGCCATATTCTTTGTTTACCCGTTGCCACAAATGTCATTCTGCGGGAATGCGCAATCTTGTATTCTATCGTTCTTGGTTTATATACGTATATACCAGAGACTGGCTTGCATTGACATTGGCTTTCAGCAACAAGTAAAACGACTTCTGCAACAAATGAACTGTGGCGTCTTGCTTCGCCAACCGTCCCAATGAGCTCTCATGCTTTCGGCAACCGTCTAAATGCAGTATCGTGCTTTCGGCAGTCGATCAAATACGGCGGTTGCTGGTTTCGTGCACGTTCACTCAGAATACTGTTTTGCAGAAGTCAATATCAGTATGAGCTGTTATAAGGATCGTTCACTTGTGGTGGCTGTATTTGCAAGCACTGTACGCTATGCGCTGGTGTTCGTTCATTCCCCGTTTTTAATGTGAGCAGGCTTATAGTCACAAACTCAGCTTCGTTTGCCAGTCTCTGGCATATACCCATGTAAATATGCGTACATAAACACGTACATATATTAGGGCTATTCGCGATTCGGTGTATAAGAGCTGACAAATTTATGCAATTGCAGAAATATGCCATGGATTGTGAGCGACCTTTATTAAACTGTCATGGCAAAGCTTTTGCAAAACAATTTTTGTGCATCAGCTTTGGTTTTGTTTATGAATGCAATGCATAGCATTTTTATGCTATGGATTTTCGGTATTGCAAATTTGCCAAGCCATGACAAATGCAAATGCGTGTATTTTGTTTGTGTATTGCAAATAATTTGCAATACAAATTTGCAATGCAATGATGCTAGGCCATTTGCACCGGATCGCGAATAGCCCTATTGAATTATTACTTTGCATATAAAGCACAAACAATTAGTTTGAGGATAGCTATTTGCGGATGGAAAAATGGTATAAAAAGAGCAGTGCTAACTAGCATTGTTCATTAGTTAGGCATACGTGACACGCGGTTCAACGGGGGTCACACGGGTAGTGGAAGAGGGATCAAACCTCCGAGACTATTGTTATATATTCGAAGTGGGCTTTAAAAACTGAGACATAGCGAGAGTATAGCAAAAAAAGAGGCTTTAAACTAGAAGCGAGTGTATTTTAATTTCTTGAGGAGATAGATTCGATAAAAAGTATACATAAAAAGTGTTAGCAAAACAAATTCTTAAAAATAACGGGATTTTCCGCAACTACATACTTGTACTTTATTAACTGTATACTCTAAACGTTTATCAAATCTCTGAATAAAAGGATTATAATTTTAATAACGGTTAATCTACGTCTTTTGCATCAAAGTGTGGACTGACTAATGTTTTCTTATTAATTTTTTAATACCTAAATTTTGAAAAACGAAAAAATCATATGTATATTGGGGTGCCTAGTGCTTATGTCCAAGGCTGTATGTAGATATTCTAGTGTGCTATACAAAAAATTATGGCATATACATACATACATATGTGTATCTGATCCAGGGATGTTGCGAATATTTGCATTCGCATTGGTTATGCGAATGATTCGCATTGTTTTACACATTCGCATTCGAATAAAATTATACGAATGTTTCGCGAATGCGAATGTGTATATAGGCAGAGAGTCCACTCTAATATTGTTGAAAGGGCTTTAAGTCAGCGGTGCACAGCGTTGGCAGAGCTCCCAACACAAGCGCAATATTTTTGTATATGTATGTGTTACTCAGCAAAACAGCTCGCGCATGTGATGCTTATACCATGTCCCCACCAGAGCCAACCACGTAGTTATGGCTAGTGAGTTGGTTATCCTGATAAGCCACTTGATTTAGCGTAGTTTCGCCATATAAAAATGACAGCACGTAACCATTTCACTGAGATGGTTAAAAGCTAACCAACTCGAAACCACGTCGAAAGTTTGTGTTTTCCCGCCATCTGTTGGTCATTAGCGTTAAAATGTAAAACATTCGATCCCTACTAGTGTTTGGACTTAACTAAGATCCGATTAGATTTACTCCTGTTTTTGAAAAAATTTGAAATCTACTCCGCTTGACTTCAAATCTAGTCCGTTTTTTTCAGTCATGTTATGTCCCTCTTGGGACCGTTTTTGAGTGTTCACCACCAGTTTCAGTGAAAGTTAGCCAAATATCACTGTTATCATAGCAATGCGTCAATAAAGTAACTTCGTTTATTTTTGATGTATGGCTGTAGAAATTGGCGGATACAGAACTTTACTTAAGTTGTTAAAAAATATATGTAGAATGAAATTTATATAAAGTTGAGAAGGTTTAGATCATATTGCTCTTTAAAAAATTAAGTGTTAGATACGTTCTACTTTATAGAAAATGCGAAAAATTACCTAAATATGTAACATATTATCCTTACATGGCCTCGCGTTTTAATTTTTGCATGAATAGAAAATATTTTAGTCAAACAATTAATGTCAGAAACGAAACAAAAAATTCAATATAGTACGGAAAATTTGTTTTTGCTCCGATTTTTGCAGCGATTTATTCCTGGATCGAGTTTTGGACGTCCGACCACTGTTCTTTACATTTGTACTGTTTTATAAACTTCAAACCATAGTGTGGACAGCAATAGTTAGTGATGTGGTTGAGATGGTTAACTTTTCAGTGGGGACATGGTATTATAGCATGAAGTACAAACGCAAACTGACCGGCTGCTAGCGGCGCATAAGTTCGGTAGCAGCGCACACACGACTTGTGTGTGAAAGCCGAGTAGCTCCCGCAGACTCCCGTGTGCACCACTGCTCTAAGTCTGTCTAAGCAGTGGTGCGATTCATTACGCGATTTTAACAACTCTTGTTTTTATTAAGTCAGCTAAACGACAATTTTAACAACTTAGCTATTCAGTATCTAAACGTTTCCCTAACAACATTCGTTAGCGCCAAATCAGCTGTTGTCGTTAACGATAATAACGGCCGCTAATTTCACTACGTCTAGATTGGTGTTGTTAATAAATATAAAAAGTACGTTCTACAATTGTTTCGTATGGATTTTTCAACAACATTAAACTTGCACTTTATTGTATTAAAATTTAATGGGCTACAAAACTGCATACATATTTTTTATTATTTTGATTAAAAACTTGAAGTTTTAGGAAAGTTTGTTGAATTTTGTTTAAATATTGCAGAATATACTATTAAAAACAAGTAATATAAAATAAATACCAAACAAAAAGTTTGTTAAAATTTGTCTATATGTGTTCCGGTTATAATTTTACAATAGGGCGTAAAACAAATATAGATAACTGGAAGTTAAACGGTGATAAGTCTAGCATTATAGCATTAGCATTATAGACCAAGAGCTCATGACCAAAAAAACGCACCATACTTCAGATCGATTGAAATTTTTTGTGAGCTTAGCTTGTTAATATACAAATTGAGATCCGGAGGGCTGGCTGCTGAACAGGGGTCTTGATTATGCGTTTTTAACGACTAAAGATGTCAATAAAAACCGATTACTCAACATACTTCAGATGACTTGAGATTTAGGTAGAATTTTATTTACAATGTATACAAAATGAATTCAAGGTTGCCAGCCAATTCTGATGGTCTTAAAGTACTGCCAGTTCATGTTGAAATTGCATTGTTGCAACTGTAAAACAACATACTTCAGATGGGCTGTCCTTATCACAGGACATTATTAATATTATAAACAGATGAAATATCTACAGCCAGCCCAATCTGATGGTCTTAAAGTATTGCCAGCCCATGTTGAAAGTGCATTGTTGCAACTATAAGTCAACATACTTCAGATGGGCTGTCCATATCACAGGACATTATTAATATTATAAATAGATGAAATATCTACAGCCAGCCCAATCTGATGTTCTTTAAATATTGCCAGCCCATGTTGAAAGTGCATTGTTGCAACCATAGCTCAACATAGTTCAGATGGACTGTCCTTTTCACAGGACCTTATTAATATTATAAATAGATGAAATATCTACAGCCAGCCCAATCTGATGTTCTTTAAATATTGCCAGCCCATGTTGAAAATGCATTGTTGCAACCATAGCTCAACATAGTTCAGATGGACTGTCCTTTTCACAGGACCTTATTAATATTATAAATAGATGAAATATCTACAGCCAGCCCATTCTGATGGTCACATCATATGAAAAATGTAAAAAATGTCATTCCCGTGAGAGTGAGCGAGACTGACAATTGCCAGTAAATGGGGTAGATTGTCACATGAGTCATGATTAATCAGTCCCTATCTGTCAGAATTTTAAAATTTTTTACAGATTTTCTCGCTAATTTATAAAAATGGAATCTTCAATAGAATGCTTTTTTTGTAATGATAAAAGAAGAGACAATAAAGTGGTTTCTTTTACTGTAAATACTTTAAAAAAGTGGCGGGAAGTGTTGGATATTCGCAATCGGTTTCATTTAAATATAACGGTGTCGTTTTTTGTTGTTTTTTGTTAGGTTGATTTTGAGTACTGTATATCTTTCTCAGATCCTTTTACCCTAGAATGCCTCATTAACGTACTAAGTTCAAATAACTCCATTTATACCCAATTAAATACAACTTTACTCTTTATTAAGTTAAACATTTTAGTTAGCGATGCATTTATTTCTTTTTACGCTTCCTATCAAAAAATGAATAGCTAACTAAAATGGTTAAATTAAAAAAGAGTAAACTTGTGTTTAATTGGGTATAAATTGAGTTATTTGAACTTTGTAGGCTAATGTGGCGTTCTAGGGTAAGAGGATCTGAGAAAGATACACAGGAATCGAAATTGGCTTTTCACCATGTATCACACATTGGAATTTAGTAATAAATACAAGAGTTACGAAGAAAATTAATTTTGGCCATTTTTTGGACTCGCCAGGGACGAAAGTTTTAATGAGCTTAAAATCCTCTCGAAATAAGCTTTCAACGTAGGGGCGGGGGTGGGGGTAATATTTGCAAACATATTTTCGCGACCAAGTGTTATCCCATATTTAAATTTTTAATCAAGGAAAA
The DNA here is from genome assembly GCF_001687245.7 of Rhagoletis zephyria. Lineage (NCBI taxonomy): Eukaryota > Metazoa > Arthropoda > Insecta > Diptera > Tephritidae > Rhagoletis > Rhagoletis zephyria. The sequence continues at coordinate 231,571 of NW_016157422.1, read as the reverse complement.
ACCCTCTAGCTGCAGTCTTTATATGCAGAAGCCCCATTTTATTCTTTTCATTTTAGCAACACTATGTTCAGACGGCAAATGAACGAAATACGATTTCCCCGACGCGCCCGCACCACTGAAAATTACGTTTTTTTTACATTTTTCATATGATGTGACCATCACAAGGGGCTGGCTGTAGATATTACATCTATTTATAATATTAATAACGTCCTGTGATAAGGACAACCCATCTGAAGTATCCTGTTTTACAGTTGCAACAATGCAACGAAAAATGACACTGAATATGGCACAACGCCGAAACCGGTTTGTCTCCAAACCAAATTTGACAAGGGATGACGGAAAATCGTTCCACATTACATCACACTCCTACCCTGTCGGAAACACCAACAACGAAAATGAGAATCTTATAAGCAACTTAGAAATAATTCTAGATTCCTCCTGCGAAAGCGAACGCTCGTATGTAGAATCTGGAGACATTAAAAAATATGAACTTAAAGCTTAATAGAGGGCCTATCTTAAAGAAAAACGAGCTCATCTCGGTGAAAATCCTCTCGACTGGAGGAAAACTAAACTAAAATACGACAGATCTGGCCAGCAAATATTTGAGCGCTCCACCTGCCAGCGTTCCAACTGAGTAATTGTTCAGTGCAGCCGGCCTTATATACGAGCCTCTAAGAAATCGCCTTATGGGAGAAAAGGCAGCAAAATTACTTTTTTTTTAATATAATATACCCCCTTTCAACTTTGACTACTATATTAAAACACTGCATAGGTTAAGCACTCGTTCAATGCTCTAATAATTTACAAAATTTTAAAGTAATAAAAACGATGACTTAAGTTGATTATAGCTTTTTTTAATGTTATTCCTAACATTCGCATTCGCATTCGCACATTCGAATTCAGAAAATTCGTATTCTCATTCGCGAATGTGAAAAATATGACATTTGAAACATCCCTAATCTGATCTAACAAAGGCAATACTATTTTTCTATGAGAAATATATTATACTTTTCAGGAATAGGATTGGTGTGCTGCATGCTGCGAATCTTATTCTGTGTTTGCCCTTCACATTGTATTTCAACCACCAAAAATAATTTAAAAAAAGATTGTAACAAACATGATGCAGACTACACTACTTCATTACTGCGAGGGGAGAGCAATCGCTTGTCGATGGCACGAAGATCGGGTGTGCAGGTAAGAGATTTTGTTACTATATAATGTATTTTTAAATTAGATATTTATTCATGTTTTAAATAGTATTTTCGAAAATAGAAATACATGCATACATATGCACACTATAAAAAGTGCATGTAAAACTACTACTGAAAGGTTCTTATTTTTCCACCAGAATCTGTGTAAATATCTGCATAAGGTGCTCAGGGTTTGTTTTTCGAGATGTTTTAAATATCCACATAAATATAAACACGAAATGTTAAAAGTTATACACATTTTGAACGTAAATATTAATGTTGGGAAATATCGGGTACTTTTGAGGATCGAGTTCTTTGGCATCGATACTTTTATGGGTTGGCTATTTTTGAGGGTCCGCTTCACTAGCGGGGCAAATGCAGCGGAATTAAAAATAATAATCCGATAATTTTAAGCTTATTTTTTGCTAATTAGTTACCAAATACAAAAATTTCTAACCAATGCCGTTATTTCGTTAACCCTATGTCCGCTAGCGTAACAATTTCGCTAGCGAAATTGGTCATAACACATGTTTTAAATATAAAAAAAACCTTTTAGGGCGCAAAATTTTTGGCTCGGAGGAATACTTTCCAGTAGATAGTTCACAAAATAATAAAATTCTTCAAAATAATCAAAAATTTTCACGAAAATTTATTTCGGTATGAAATATACCAACGGTGGGCAATCGCGGCTCTTTGAGCCAAATGCGGCTCTTTGTTTAGCAAAGTGCGGCTCTTTTTACTTTCTCTTTGCTTAGAACATTTTGGCTCTTTTTACTTTTTAAAATACATATTTCTTTACTGGACATTCTTTTCCATTGTATTGTTTTCTTATTTTGTTCTTTTTATATACTCATACGCAAATTGAGATCGGAACATTACCCGCAATTGGAGAATGAAAATTGGCTTTCTGTCTTTTCTCATATAGCCTTTAGATTACCGGCAACTTTATCGCCTCGATATACGAGTTTTCGTTTCCTCATCAGCGCATTAATTTCTCGAATCGATAAAAAGTTGCTCACCCGATGTAGCCTATAAAAATTTGTAACCATCTTTAAATTTTGGTTTGGTTTTGGTTCGTGGGTCAGATATATTAGATATTTCAACCAAGGTTTTGGGTTTTCGCTAACAGTGGCTCTTGCTCTTTGTTTGTTTATTTTGTATTGCCTACCTTTGAAATTTTATGACGAATGTTGTCGACTTTCACTTGCGCGTTGCTGTAATTTTGGAATAACAAATTTATTTTTACCGGTAAAGTGAGGAATGAGGAAATGTTAGTAAAGGTAACTTTAATGCTTACATTTGAAAACGGCCCTTCTTTACCGATATGATAACGTTGATCATTCGTCCTGTATTATACGGAACAGTCCTCTTTTTTCATCCTTGGTCCTGGTAATTTATTTATGTCATCCGGTACGCCAAATGTTCTGTATTTCTTCTAATGTCCGGTATTTGTCCCGTTTTCGATATTTTGGCGCCTTTGCGTTAAAATGGCATGTCTATGCGTTCAAAATCACATGTCTATGAACGAGTTTTTATTTTGAAGTCTGGACGCTTGCGATTCGAATCAAGGAGCACATACATATGTAGATGGTTGCTGAAGTTTTAATTTTGCGGAGAAAAACTGGGTATTTGTGAGTATGAATCGAATATAGACGTTAATGATTATTTTTGAAAATTTGTAAAAGAAATTTCACTAGTATTTAGCTTTTCAAAGATTTTTTTCAACGCAAGAAGTTCTCAAAGATGGAAGGGTACGTTTTACATTCAGCGCGTTCCGGATGATATTTACTAGATTGCGCTTGGTCGAAATCCGAGTCTGAAAATAATCCGTTGAATACCACTCTAAAATAGTCGCATATTTTCATCATGTTTCCCTGTCTAGGAATGTTTGAAAAAAATTTTGCGGGGTAAAAATCCCGAGCACAGAGTACAAAGGTATGGAAAAATATTCTAGGAATATGTGATGTTATAACTGAATATTTATGTTCTGCTTTCACAAAATATCGAAAAATATATGCCAAATAAAATGCTTTTTCAAAGCTAATAAATCTAGAATCATTGAAAAGATTTTTAAAATCCTCTAGCTTTTGTGGAAAAAATTTGCATTTTTAGTCCTGTAATCGGCTGCCATAATTATGGTCACCGTAGATATGGTGGAACATTTGCAAAACTTGAATTTGTCTCTACAAGGGGTGAATAAAAATGTTTTTGATTGGTCGCAAATTATTTTAAGTTTTGAAGCTAAACTACGTTTTTTTATTGCACATGATTTAAAAGTAGATTTTGATAAAACATTTGCCGGTTTGAAATTATTTAAATGTACGTTTGCATACTTCATAAATCCTTTTTTATGTAAGATAATTGAGGATGAATTTGCAATGTCCGAAAAACTCCTTGTTAAGAAAAGCGAAGAAGAGTTGGAGTTTTTGGAATTAAAAGAAGATTGCTTGCATTCCGGCAACAAGTACCAGATTTGAAATATCCGCTGGTGAAAACAGCTGCGTGACGTATATTTTCAATTTTTGGTACAACGTATAACTGTGAGTCTTTGTACTCTACAATGAAATTCGTAAAGTCAGAATACCGTTCACATTAGTTGCATTCGCGTTCCTGATAATTATTGAAAGTTATAAAAACTACAAGCTTTTTGTATTCGCGTACTCCAAAAAATTTACAAAGTAGGGGAAATTGAGAGAGCAAACTGACATTTCATTTTGAGGGAAAGCTGCTAGTTTCTGCTGGGAAAATTTTGGCCAATAGCAATTCGCCAACAAGAAAACAGCTGATCAAAAACAGCTGTTTGGAATGTACGTAAATCCCTAAATTGAATTTGATGGTTGGGAAGTTAAAATAGTAAAATGCGATTAATTAAATTTGTAAGAAGTAATTAATTATTCGTTTAGTTATTGAACTGTGTCAGGATAAGACTTCGGAATTTGTTTTCTTACGTTGTCAATTTTATACTTTTGAATGTAAACAAAATCTCTATCAGCTGTTCGTCTAGCATGCAAATCTCTGCAAATTTTCTGATCGCATACTGTTTTGGATATTCTTATCTTGTGAGAGAACAAATGACATTTCGCCGGAATTTCGCTGTTGGACATTTTTTACTGGAGATTTTAAACGAACGCACCTATTGACTACCAACATTTAACAGTACTGTTACGAACGGCTATAACTGACGTAAAACCACATTTTGAAAATTTGGTTAAAGGGATCTTTTGAATTTTCTTTAATATCAATCATACATACTTCAGAATAATAATAAAATTAATGTTTTTCATTTCTAATAATAATTTTATTTGCAAGTAAAATTTTTGTTTTTGCTTTTTTTGTGGCTGTTTCTAGCATTTATAATTTACATGTGGCTCTTTTCGGCCTCGGCCTTGCCCACCCCTGAAATATACGATAAAATAATTTTTAGCTAATTTTATGCTAACTAATTACCGAATCCAATAATTTTTAACCAATGCCGTTATCCCGTTAAACCTATGTCCGCCATCGGAATTGGTCACAACACATGTTCTAATTATAAAAAAAAAACCTTTTAGGTCTCAAAATTTTTGGCTCGGGGTATAATTTCTAGTAGATAAATTTAAAAAAATTAAATTCTTCAAAATAATCAAAAAGTTTTACGAAAATTTATTTCGGTATGGAAAATATGATTCTTTAAGCTATTTTTTTATAATTAATTACCGAATCCAATAATTTCTAACCAATTCCGTTATCCCGTCAACCCGATGACCGCTAGCGTAACAATTTCGCTAGCGGAATTGGCCACAACACATGTTCTAATTATCAAAAAAAAAAAAACTCTTAGGGTGAAAATTTTTGGCTCGGGTGATACTTTCCAGTATAAGAATTCAAAAAATTAAAAAAAAAATCGGCGCCAAAAATTTTTTGATATATTACATTACATTAAAAAATACTGGCGCCTTTATTTTCATATATGTAGAAAGCCAACTACTGATTTTTTTGTCTAATACTTTTTTTATTAACTTCAAAGTAATAAAAGGCAAGCGAAGATAGTATAATGCAAAAAATTTTAGTCCTTAAACATAAACTACCCTTTAGTTTCATGTTGGGCTTTTTTAATTTTCATTAATTGAAAGGTGCCCCAGGATTAAGAGAATTTTCATGTTTGAGGGAAGGAGATTCGTATGACCCATATATAATCAAAAATTTGCGAAACCTGAAAAAAAATTGTTATCCTTGGTTTCGTTTTCGGCGATTTGGGCCATATGGATATTTATTTGGCTATCGTCTAATTGTATTAAGCTCAGTGTACCGAATGTAACTTTTGGTTCGAAAAAGTATGAAAATAGAACAATTGTACTACTATAATTTTGTTGAGTTTGGTACAAAGTGATAGAACTGTTAGAACTGTGGCTACGAAAAAGCTACACTGAGAAAAGAGTTTAGTTACGTCAACTAAATATGTTTTCTTCAACACATGATTTAGTTATAATTACATTATTTGGTTATAGTTACCAAATGATGTGTTGTGAGAAATTTATTTAGCTGACTTTTTTCTGTGTGTACGACACTATTTGATGGGTATGTAGTTAGTTTGATCCGGTGACAGATTGTGCAGCTTTCAAGCAGACGAGTGCTAAGAAAGACGTTCCGCGTGAAGTGGTGCAATGGCTGATGTATCTGCAAGATTTTTCTTTCAACATACAACATCGCGCTGGTAGCAATATGAAACACGTGGATAGCTTAAGTCGCTTTCCCGTGATGACTGTAACGTCAGGGGTACAAGCTCAGATTTGAAGAGTACAAAAAAGGATGAACACTTGGCAGCGATCGCAGAAATCTTAAAAGAAAAGCAGTACGATAATTATACGATAAAAAAAAAAAACTTATATACAAGCAAGTCAATGGACAAGAACTTTTGGCAGTTCCGAGAAGCATGGAAAAGGAAATAATAAAAAACGCTCATAATTTTGGGCACATGGGCTGTCTATGCATGTTATACGGCAGAATTACTTTATTCCACATCTGGAAAAAAAGGTACAGCAGATCATCACGAATTGTATCGAGTGCATTATGCATAAATATCATAAGTGGTCGGTGTCACGCCCATTTTCCAAAGATTTGTTATAAACATATTTCCTGCTAAAAGGTCATTGCAAACATAAAATTTGAATAAATTATTTACTAAAATATCGCAGTTTTCGTATTTCTGCCAACTACCATTACATAGGAGGTAGGCGTGGTTGTTGTCCGATTTTGCCCATTTTCTATACCGTTTATCTTTTGCCCAAAATAAATACACGTGCCAAGTCTCGTTAAGATATCTCAATTTACACAGTCAGATGGACGGAAGGACAGACAATCATGGCCTAATCAATCTCTCTTTTCATTCTGAGCATTTACATATGTATAAGTTAAGACTATGTTCAAACAGGCACCTAATTGGCAATTAAGAACCTTTTCACCAATTTAGGCCTTAATTGTTACCCAATTTATCACTCAAAAATTCAAATTATTGATTGCCAATTAATAATTGATTGGCAATTAACTTGTGTAAGATTCTCTATGCAACCCTGCTAGGTATGTTTAATTTGGACTTGGAGGTATGTTTATTGAACAAAGGGAAATCAGCTGTTTGTGTCTGGCCCTCTTTTTCAGCTGATACTCCATCAGGGATGGAAAACTGAATTATAAAATTGTACCCAATTTAGGGAAAACTTTATCTAAAAGTAGATAGATATACCTAAATATTGATTTCTATATAAAGAAAATAGGAAGATAACAATTCACATCGATACCATATCAACTTCTGTACTAACATTAAACAAGTTTTGGCTATGAAAAGAATCTCTTCGAGTAGCGCGAGACACAACTATGTTGTAGAAAAGGTGAATCACATTCCTCCCAGTTCTTCGATCTGATGTTTTAAAAAGAAATATTTTCAGTCTACCTGGCGAAATCAACTACAGTTGCGTTAAAAGGAGGTAGAGTATTAGACCAGATCCCCGCACTAGAAAATGCATTGAAATGTCAATAAAAATAAGAACTGATTTTCTGAGAATTTATTTGGCTATATTCCAAATGTACCAAAAATTGTGTGTTCGTACCGAATGTACTTTCAAACTAAATAAAGGTACGATTGTACCAACTTTTCCATCACTGTAGTAATCCAGCAGCTGATTTCGTATCGCTAATTGCGCAGCTGACGAGCGTGTGAACACCAAACTCAATGCCGCAATTTAAAGCTTAATTGCCTCAACTAATTGGCCTGTTTGAACATAGTCTAACATATTAGTTCCCCAAACAACTTGCCAACAACATGCGCATATGAGTTCTTAGGTTGCAGACCAACAACAGCTTCACATGATCTTGCTCATGTGAAAGCAACAACAAAACTCGAAAGTGTTGTCACTAAAAAAGTACTTTAAAAGGTGTTCGCACGACGCGATTTTGCGTTCAACTTTTGTGTTCAACTCACGCAGGGTTGCACGAAAAAGAAAACTGAATGGCTAGATGTTGACTGGCGACCAACTTTGATGAAAGCGATTAGTTGAAAGGCCGTTCAAGCCAAAGTAGAATGCAAACGCATTTTTATTGCTAGTCTTTTGATATTTCTTTATATTTTGATATTCTTAGCCATTCAATTTTTTTTCGTGCAACCCTGCGTGAGTTGAACGTTAAAGTTGCCTGAAAAATCGCCACTTGCGAAAGCGCTATTAGCTTTGCTAATGCAATACAACAACAAAACTCGAAAGTACTTAAGCGATGTCAGTTTTCAGTAAGAGCAGAAAAAAAATGAATGAAAATTTTTTCATTCAGTTTATAGTAAAAGTAAAATAGTGAATAAGTAGTGAGCTAAAAGAAATATATTGGTGAATAAATGCGTTTATAATAATGTCAAAGGGGTTGCTTTATTTAATAATATAAATCAAGTCAAGAAGTAAAGAGATCAAAAATATTACTTGACAATGACCAAAGAGATCAAAAATTTGACTTGAGATTGACCGGCGCCCAACTGATGGTAATGAACCAAAAATAAATCCTCATACAAGGATTATAAATTAAAAGAATTTTTTCATAAGAAAATTAACAAAATTATTAAAACAAGAAGAAAACCAAGTTTAAATCGGAAAAAGCATAAAGTAAAAGTGCACTATATTTTCGACAGAACCGAATCAAAATAAGCCTTAGGAACAAACGAAATGTAAAAAGAAGTGGGCCAAGTGCTACAGATTCTACGTTCTTGAATCAATATAATCTTTGCCACTGAATAAATGTGAAATACTTGAACTTTGAAGGAAAAATTACATATGTATGTACCGAGTGAATAGCAACCCGGCACGAACGAATAGACAAGTAGTCAGTAGCAGTTACGCAGTGAGCAGCAGCAGTCGGTTTGATAATTTTTTGTATTTTTGCCTTCACAATTTAAAATTGTCACACTTAAATAATTAATAAATTGAACTCGTTAATGTTCACATGGGGGCTCAACCGATGGGCGAAAATTAACTTGAGATGATACATTCAAGTAAGAGGAAAAATAAAGCCGCGAAAAGCAGAAATACGCAAAAAGAAAAAACCGAAAATACGTCCAAACGAGGTGCAACAGTGATAGTCAGCAGAAAACTCGGGGAAGAGTACAGCAGTGAGGACGAAGCAGAAAATAGTAGAGTTGGTACGTACGAGCAAATAAAGAGTATTGTAGAGTTTACCGGAGAAGGCGACAGACAAACAGAAATTAGAAGTGAAACACCCACCATGTGTATCAGCAATGACTGTAATGTATCCATGGATGGAGTGGGTATGCAATAGGTAATTTGCAGAGGGAGAACCGCACCTTCTACCTACTGTCGTTTTAAGAAATCACGGAAGAAAGCTTGTCTCTCAAAACCTATAACTTTGTTGCTGGAAAAGTGTATGCCGGTCGGGACCCATTCATGAAACTAGCTAACAGTCGGGCGGGGAGATTCTTGGCATTCCATGAACCAGCGCATTACAAAACATTTTATTATCAGACTCCCTTTTAAACCCTTTTCTTAAAAAAAAAATCTAGAAATGATAAAAGACGGGAAGAACAAAATTTTTACAATAACCGGTACTAATGGAAAGTCATTTAAAAGGCCAGGAGTACCTCAAGATGTAGGCGAGATACTGGGTGCTTTTCATTACCCTCCCTACCTATGCTTTTGGTTGCACCAATATATACCCAAAAGCCCGAACATACTTTAAACGACCCACGTTACCAAGGAATAAAAGAGGCAATTAGCACATTCTGATGTACATATGTATTAACTTATATTATCTATTCCGCTACAATTAAATCTTATACTCTATATCTTATAGTTTTATAGATTTTACAAAGCTATACTATGAATAGGAGCGGAAAATTTTTAAACCTGGAAACAAACTTTAATTTCAAGTAGTTATGAGCTTTTCCTTTCTAGTGTAAATTAACTTCAGAAATTTCTGCTTATTCTTCTATCGGAAATTTGCCTTTAATTCAAATCGCACCAAAATTTTATCGCAAGTAATCTATATATCATGACACTTTTTTGTCTACATCAACCTAGTCACAGTTTTTCTATTTGTTAACACGCTCTCAATGAAAAATAAATTCATATTAACATAATTCAGCGTGAGTTTCCACTTATGATATCAACAAAACTGGTTTTTGGAACTTCGTCCCGTTGGCGAAAAAAAAAACATAAAAGCAAACTTATGTGTGCACATACGTGTGTTTGTCAAACTCACTGTGAGGACAGCAATAGGAAGGCTTAAGCAGAGTCAAAGCAATTGTATAAACCGCAACAACAACGTAGCCAGCGGTCGACTGTTATATACATGAACTAAGTGTTATACCATTAGGTGAATCCCGTATTCCTCGGACTCGGACTAGTGAAACTGTCAAAAAATAAAAATTTGCTCGGAGCGNTTACAATAACCGGTACTAATGGAAAGTCATTTAAAAGGCCAGGAGTACCTCAAGATGTAGGCGAGATACTGGGTGCTTTTCATTACCCTCCCTACCTATGCTTTTGGTTGCACCAATATATACCCAAAAGCCCGAACATACTTTAAACGACCCACGTTACCAAGGAATAAAAGAGGCAATTAGCACATTCTGATGTACATATGTATTAACTTATATTATCTATTCCGCTACAATTAAATCTTATACTCTATATCTTATAGTTTTATAGATTTTACAAAGCTATACTATGAATAGGAGCGGAAAATTTTTAAACCTGGAAACAAACTTTAATTTCAAGTAGTTATGAGCTTTTCCTTTCTAGTGTAAATTAACTTCAGAAATTTCTGCTTATTCTTCTATCGGAAATTTGCCTTTAATTCAAATCGCACCAAAATTTTATCGCAAGTAATCTATATATCATGACACTTTTTTGTCTACATCAACCTAGTCACAGTTTTTCTATTTGTTAACACGCTCTCAATGAAAAATAAATTCATATTAACATAATTCAGCGTGAGTTTCCACTTATGATATCAACAAAACTGGTTTTTGGAACTTCGTCCCGTTGGCGAAAAAAAAAACATAAAAGCAAACTTATGTGTGCACATACGTGTGTTTGTCAAACTCACTGTGAGGACAGCAATAGGAAGGCTTAAGCAGAGTCAAAGCAATTGTATAAACCGCAACAACAACGTAGCCAGCGGTCGACTGTTATATACATGAACTAAGTGTTATACCATTAGGTGAATCCCGTATTCCTCGGACTCGGACTAGTGAAACTGTCAAAAAATAAAAATTTGCTCGGAGCGAGAGAGTAACATTGAAAAGTACGGTATCGCTTTCTAGTAAAAAATGGTAACTTCTGTCAACTTCAACATATCCTCCAGATTTTGGTTGTAAATTTTTGCTTATTTTGTATGTAAACACACTCACTTCACACATGTAAATAACCAAAAATACTTTCAAATTCATTAGAATCCACTTAAACAAGTAATTAAATACTTTTCAACATGAATTAGCAGAGTGCACTTTTCTTTTGTTTACAATTTGGTTACCAAACACACTACAGCTGATCGTTTGACACATTTACCAGAATTTACCAGCAAAAAATTCTCGGACTAAAACTGGTAACTTCTGACAGAGAGAAAACCGTATTTACTCTCTTTTTTGTCCTCTCAATAGTCAGAGAACCGAGTACGGGATCGATTTCCAGTAAAGTCTGAAGGACAAACCACCCACTCGGGAAAACCCAAGGAAGGACCTTACTTCCAAGAGACAGCGATCTCAAGACGACACCTCGAGTGAGTCCAAAAGGTATAGGGATGCCTCCCCATCTAACCGTCCGTCGATGGCCGTATCCAACACGAAGCCGTTCAGTGAAGCCGCCAAAGAGCACCTCACGCTGGCGGTGTTGGACAAGGGGCATCCGGACGGCCACATTATCACGGACAACTGGAAGTCCGTCCTGATGGGTTTATGCAAGGTATATAAAGGGATACTCCAGAAGTACCCCGGCCCTGCACCAGTCGTCCGTAATGCCGGATGGCATCAAGGGCGAGTTAAGCTGGTAGCGTGCGCCGATGAGCGCGCGGTCCGGCTCTAAAAAGAAGCTATCTCCACGGTTGGACAGCTGTGGCCCGGGGCAGACTTAGTTGCCGTCCATAGGGATGAAATCCCTAACAGGCTGCGAGCCTGGGCCTGGGTACCAGCTGAGTCGTCAAAACCGGAGGAGATACTCGAGCTCATCCGCATGGGCAACGAAGGACTGTCCACCAGCGATTAGAGGATAGTCCGAGTTGGCGAGACCAAGGGGAAGCAGCGTTTTGTTGGCTTTGTCATCAACGATGCTTCTGTCCCAGTTCTCGAGGATTGTGGCGGGGTAATAAGCTACGGCTTTTACTCAATCACAGTAAAAATCCACCAGAGAGCGGATCAGCAAGAGGGGGAAACGGGCAACGCACCGAGCGGACCCTCTCCCTCAGATATTCTTCCCGACGAAGGGGCCAACAAAACAGGCAACGCCTCGAGCGGACCTGTGTCCCCTGCGTCGGCATCGGTGGCGGGCAGCGCGGGGTACACAGGAAACACCACGAGTGAACCTGTGGACCCACCAACGAGTGTATCCGATACCGCGATAGATACTGAGAGCGACACGGGCTCAGTATCTGCCTACGTAAGGTCGGTCTACAGTCGATGGGCAACGCTGGACGAGGACCAGCTTCTGGTATCCGAACCGGAGGAGGAGGACAATGACATCACAGTCATTGCCACCGCCGAACGGAGGGAGCTAGAAGCAATGGACATAACCGATTCTGAGGATGGTGCAGATCCTACAAATTAATCTGCACCACTCCAAGGCAGCCTCGGCTGCTCTCCTTCTTCGCCTCAGCGATAAAGCTGAGGACTTGATTCTAGTCCAAGAACCTTGGATCGTCAGAAACAAGGTTTGCGGACTGAACTCTGATGCCTACCAGGTCGTAACAGCTCCAGTAATAGGTAGGATCAGAGCTTGCATTCTAATTAAAAAAGTATATTCTCATTTTTTACTCTCCCAATACAGCGACGGGGACACTGTGTGCATCAGCGTACAGCTGAAGGACCCACCCTATAGACTGGAAGAAGCGGTGAAGGAAGCAAATCGCAGTAAGCTCCCGATCATAATAGGGGCTGACTCTAATTCACATAACACGATCTGGCGCTCAAGTGTCACCAACTCACGGGGTGAGTGTTTACTATTATTCTTTTACACAATTTTTCTGTAAGTAACCGTGGTAACGATCCCACCTTTGTGACCTCTGTTAGAAGGGAAGTGCTGGACACCACCCTTGTGTCGAGCGGTTTGTCCGATCGGATAAGGGACTGGCAGGTGTCCAAGGAACACTCTTTTTCTGACCACCTCTACATTAGTTTCAATCTTAATTTTGATCCTGCTCCTTTAACAGCATACAGGAACAGAAAGCGAACCGACTGGGCAAAGTATAGGAATACGCTGTCGGCCTCTCTACGCAGATACGCTTCTCACGATAAGTCCTGCTTATAGTTAAGACCTGATGAAGCGAGTCTCTCGAATACAAAGGGTGTTTCTATCGGTGAGCTGGACTCATCGTCGAAAATTGATGAAGCAGTAAACTTTGTGACAAATGCCTGTAATGCTGCTTTCAAAGCCTCCTGCCCAAGCACCCTCCCGAAGGGCAAAAAGAAACCCCAGTGGTGGAATCCTGAGATTTCAGCCTAACGAAGCCTAACGGTGACTGGACGACATCATGTAACGAAATGCTGGAGGTCCTTATAAGCACTCACTTCCCGGGCTGCTCGGACGACACCTTCGGCTTTTCGCCCGGTCCTAGGACCTACTTGTCTCTGGGTGGTACCGTTAGGGACGTCCTAAGTGAGGAGAGGGTGGAATGGGCTTTAATGTCCTTCCAGCCCTACAAATCTCCGGGCCTTGACGGAATTTTTCCCGCTCAACTACAGGAAGCTAAGGCCATACTGTGCCCCCTGCTTTATCAGATTTTTACATCCTGCCTAACCCTGGCTCACATACCACATGAGTGAACAAAGGCAAAAGCTGTATTCTTACCAAAAGTAGGCAAGGCCGCACATGTGAAACCGAAGGATTTCAGGCCTATAAGCCTTACTTCATTCTTCTTTAAAACTCTAGAGAGGCTCATCGACGAATATATTCGACGGAATATAAAAAATTACAGCCTCTCCCCGAACCAACATGCATATTCCAAAGGAAAATCCGTGGATACCGCACTCCATGAAATCGTATCGACGATTGAAAAAGGATTGGCCTTAAAGGAATACACGCTCGGAGTTTTTCTCGATATCGAGGGTGCTTTCAACAACGTCTACCCGAAGTCTGTTGTTAACTCCCTTCTCATGGCGGGAGTGCAGCGGGGTCTGGTAGATTTTGTTGGGCTCCTTCTTGAGAAGAGAACTATGCTATCAGAACTGGGGGATGGTTCCATCACAAAGTATGTGACCAGAGCTCTGGAATCTAACAGTGAACACCATACTTCTAAGCCTAAAGGGCACCGGTTGTCAAGCCATAGCGTACGCTGATGACATAGCAATCGTGGCAACGGGCAAACATCTTCAGGTCCTGAGTGAGTTATTGCAAAACGCACTCGGTCTGGTAAACATCTGGTACAAGGAATGTGGACTTAGCGTCAACCCTACCAAAACGGAAATGGTACTTTTCAGAAGGAAGTATAAAACTCCCTTATTTACACCTCCCACCCCAAACGGAGTGGCACTTACTCTCTCAACCGAGGTTAATACCTTGGAATTATTCTAGATAAAAAACTTGACTGGAAGCGAAACATTGAAGACCGCTCCAGAAAGGCCAATACCGCCCTTTATGCCAGTAAGACGGCAATAGGCAAAAAATGGGGAATAAAACCACACATAGTACACTGGATGTACACAGCTGTGATAAGACCCATCCTTTTCTACGGGGTCACCGTATGGTGGCCTGCGCTAAACAACACTTTGTCCAGAGCCAAGGTGGAACGGGTGCAGAGGACGGCTGCCATGCTAGTCACGGGAGCACTGCCCACTACACCTACCAAATCTCTGGAAATAATGTTAAATCTTCCACCTGTGGATCTCTACGGAAAATTTCGTGCCGGCTGCAGTGCGGTCAGGTTAAATACAATCCAGCCGTGGAGAGACCTCAGGTTCGGACACGCAAAAGTACTTAAAACTCTACCGGATAATCTACGACAGATAGATTATACCACTCCTCTACTCTGCTTAGACAACAAATTCTCCACAAGGATCCCAGAGAGGAACGAATGGGAAGGGGCCACAGACCTGAACCCAGGGTCTACGGCCATATATACAGATGGTTCCAAGCTTAACAAAAGAGTGGGTAGCGGGATCTACTCTGTCGAACTCGCGCTAAACCTCAGGTTTCGAATACCGGACCATTGTAGTGTCTTTCAAGCAGAATTAAACGCCATAATGGAGGCGGCACGGTGGGTTACAACCTCCGCCCCTCCAGGACGGCCTATTGCTATCTATTCTGACAGCCAGGCTGCTATCAAATCTCTCAATTCTAATGGAACAACGTGCAAAGTAGCCATAGAATGCAGGAAGATTCTTAACCTGCTGGCATCAAAATGCTCCTTGACTGTTGTATGGGTCCCTGGACATAGGGACATTCCTGGCAACTGCCTAGCCGACGAGCTGGCAAGGAGAGGGACGGAATTATCTGAAGTCAATTCTGCTCAGAATGCGGGCATACCTCTAACCTCCTGCAAACACATACTAAAGACGGAACTCGTCGAGGAGGTAAATTTCAGGTGGGCTGTGGAAACCACCTGCCATACTACCAGACAAATTTGGCCAAAGATTGATGTAAAGCGATCCATAGCTCTTACCCGGCTGGACCACTCCTCTCTCAGATTAGTAGTCGGGGTTATAACCGGACACTGCCTGATGGGTACACACGGAAAAAGGCTAGGATACCCCACCAACGATTTTTGTCGCAGTTGCAGAGACGAGGAAGAGGTGGAGACCGTCGAACACTATCTCTGCCATTGTCCCGCCCTGGCCAACACGCGCAACCCATTCTTCAACAAGCACTTTCTAGATTGTTAAGCCGATTTGAACTCGGCGAACGTCCTCGACTTTTTGTGCTATATAAAACGCACTCGGTGGTTCAATTACTAAGGAAGGGAAAAAAACAAATGGCTTCGGCCAATGGTATCACAACGGGCTTTTCCAGCCAACGTGTGCTCCGCGCTTTGCGCGGGGCTGCCACTCCAACCTAACCTAACCTAACCTGACTGATTCTGACTAGTCCGTACTCGTACGCGATCGCAACTATTGCTTAAATTTGCCTAAGCCCAGCCAAAATGTAACAACACGCAATGCAAAGCAGACGGAGAACAACAATATGATGCGTATTAGCATTATGCATAATTAGTTAACATTTCTGCGCTCCGGTTGGCAGAAAATTAAAATAGACACACATACACATATATATTTGGCACATATGAAATGAGTTGACTTACCCACCCATCCGGAATCGCTGAAAGGCCTTTCGAGGATTTCCAGGTGGTGTTGGTGAAATTCTGCTATGGTGGAAGGGTTTTAATGCTTATTTTGGTTTTTTTTTTCATATATGTACATAAGTGTGTATGTCGTTCGGTTACTAAGAATTTATGCATTATTCAAAATTTTTTATTTTTTTTAATTTGAATTTAAATTTTTTTATTTTTATTTTTATATGTATATTTTTTTTTTGATAACTTTGCTATAGTTTTTTTTTCTTTGCTAGAACTCAGCGTTTACCTCATTTTTCACTATGACCAGTTGCTCAAAATAACTTTGTTTTTTTTTCCAAAACCAGTCCATATTGATTCACATTCGTACAATTTTCCACTATACCACCCCCTACTTAGTTACTTATGTGAATGTGTTCTACTTTTTTTTTGTTTTTCTTTTGGTTTTGTTTTATGGTGTTCAGATTTTTATGTACTTACATATGTACCTAATCACTGTATTTACCTGCCCTTCATAGGTACAGTTTACACAGATATTTTTTTGCCGCTTTTTTGGACAATTTCAGACAACTAATTTAATTATTAAATTTTTTTTATTTATTTTTTATTTTTTTTTATTTTTCCTTATCAGCTATACTCACTTCTCTACGCAACTTTTCCAAATTTTGTTTTTTTTTTCAATTGTTCACTTATTTTTTTAGCACTTTTCGGACGGCCGGCCATGAGGCTCCTCGCAATTTTCTGGAGTTGGAGTTTTTTTGTTAATTAAACCGCGCGGTGCAGATGATTATAGGTGACTGACGCAGGGTATTCAATTTGTATTGAAGCTAGCCGATGGCGACCCTTGCTGGCCACTTTGGTTTTCTGTGCGCCCAGGCACGGTTAAGTACGGTAACCTACCGCGTCTAAAAGTGGTACATACAAATGTATAAGTACATATGAAAATTAAAATGTTGGGCGGTTACGTATGTACATACGATTGTTTTTGACATCGTATAAGTTTTGGTACATACATATATATATAAGAAAATATCTGTGGAAGTTCTATTAACCTTGATTTAGGAAACTTGGAACTTTTTCGGAAAGAAACAAAACAAAATGGACTAGATAAGCCATCCAACTGACGGAAGAACCCGAGAATTTTGATTTCGAAAACTTACCCAAATTTAAAATTATTTTTCTATATTCTTGGTGGGAATGGTTTGCTTTAGCTGGTAAAATTTTTAACTTACGATTTTTCCTCTGGTAATCTGGTCAAGGTGGTGGTTCGGTTGAAAATACCGCTTTAAACCCAAAAACCTACTTAAATGTATTTCGATTTTCGAGAACTTTGTCTTATTGTTCAGTGCATTTTTTTCTATTAGTTTTAACATTCGAACAGCGAAATATGTATGCATTCACCAGAAGTAGAAGTTCGACCTTAGCAACATGTTGCGGCAATAATGCCGGAAACTTGCCAGTAATATGCATATATGGGGCATTTCACCTCAAGTGACCCAATTTTGAAATCTATGTCTTCCGATCGGGATGAAATTTGCACCAAGGTTAGTCCTAAAAAATAGTAGTTATGACACAAAATTTCAATGAGATCGGTCAAACACACTCCGAGTTGGAGGGTCTAGAATTTTGACATTTTGGTCAAACGGCCATTTTTTCGGATCCATATAACTAATTACCTATTGTATTTAGAAAATTTTTTCAGGAATGTTTTCGATAGATTTCTCTTCAGTCTTTACAATTTTTTTTTTTTTAATTAAAATGAATTTTTTTTATTTTTTTTTTTAATAAAAAATAATTTTTATGTTTTTTTTCAAAAAGGGGTGTTTTTAAATTTTTTTTTGCTCAAAAGATAGCTTAGGTATTTTTCTTTAAGAGCTTTGTGGTCGCTTAGTGGGATGCAACTTGTGTATCAATCAAAATTAGCGTTTAGTAACTCGAAACAGCGGTTTTTTTAATTTTTAATATATGACCTATTGTCTTCTTTTTTTCCTATTATTGTGTAAGTGTCTCGGAAACCTGAAAATAAAACTTATATGAGAAGGTATATAACGGGTGATTTTTTTGAGGTTAGGATTTTCATGCATTAGTATTTGACAGATCACGTGGGATTT
>NW_016157422.1:201973-210317 GCF_001687245.7 Rhagoletis zephyria | reverse complement strand
GGAACGCCAGTCGTTATCGACATGTCTTCTGAAGTGAAATTAGATACTTTAACAGCAAATTTTCTGTTAGTTATGTATGATTCAAATATTTTGTGGAATTCCGGCGGCAACAATTTTTTAATTTTATATATAAGACCGTCGTGCCACACTTTGTCGAATGCTTGTGCCACATCGAGAAAAATTGCAGAGCAGTACTCTCTGAGCTCAAATGCCCTTCTGATTTCATTTGTAATTCGATTAACTTGTTCAATTGTACCATGTTTTTCTCGGAAGCCAAATTGGTGTGCTGGTATTAAATTGCGTTCATGGAGAAAGGGAGATATCTTTGATAGGAGTACTTTTTCGAATACTTTGGAAAGACAGGGCAGTAAGCTTATTGGTCTGTATGAGGACGGCTGTGTTGCGTCTTTTCCAGGTTTGGCTATCATGATTATCTTCGACCTTTTCCATGATTTCGGAAAGTAACCGAATTTGAGGATAGCGTTGAAAAGGTCAGAAAGAATTGCTAGTGCAACATTCGGTAGCTCTATTAGCATTTTCGGAGTTATAAAATCAGCACCCGGCGATTTCTTTGGATTAAGCTGCTTTACTATAGCTTTTACTTCTAAAGAGTTCGTCTTGCTAGGTGTGTATAGCTCATTTGTATTTTTGGTTAGCCGTGGCAGCCTGAAGTTGTTCGTTGGACAGTTTGGCTGAAACACATTCTTTAAATGGTGTGAAAAACACTCGGCTCTCTCCTGCTCACTACGAGCCCAGGTTCCACATTGGTTCCTAATTGGCATTTCTGTAGCCACTGGTGGTGAAAGCTTCTTAATGTACCTTTGCAAGTTGCGATCCTCTGCTCGTTTGAGTGCAGTGCAGTGAGAGAGGTAGTTGCTTGCAGACAGGCTGTTGCTTTTGACTCTAGAATATTGTGCTTTAGACTATTTCTAATCAGCACCGCTGTGCCACCATGAGCTTTACCATCTGGGTGATTTGTGGCATAGAATTTGTATCCAGGTATGGAGAAATTATATTTATTTGTTAAATGTGTCCCGGACAGTAGCATAACATCTATGTTGTATTCAGTGAGAAATTGACTGAGTTCTAATCTACGCTGGTTTACACCGTTAGCATTCCATAAGCAAATTTTCAANAATGTTGTATTCAGTAAGAAATTGACTGAGTTCTAATCTACGCTGGTTTACACCGTTAGCATTCCATAAGCAAATTTTCAATTCACTCATTTTTTATTCACTAAAATTTGCAACAATGGTTTTTGAGCCCTTATGAGTTCTTGAATCATATTTTGCATAGTAGACATGAATTGAGTCATACAATGAGTAAGATTCAATATCATTCCTTCTATGCCACAAGTAGGGGGGTTCGGCTGCATTTGCTCAGTATTATTCCTTTGAATATTTGCAAATGGTTCTTGATTGGAGTTTGATTTCGCCGTGCTTGGCTGCATTTGTAGTTTTAACGCGTCGGCAAAAGAAACGTTGGGAACTCGCTGAGCATTGGCAAAAAAGGCTCCTGGTGTAGTGGTTGATGGCGTGAGGTGTTGGTATGTATAAGAGCTAGTTGGAGTGGTGGAAGAGCGTACGGCTGTGTTGCGCTGATTCATGCGAGACTTTAAGTCTTTGTATACAGGGCTATAATTGGCGGTGTGGTGTCCTCCGCAATTACTGCATTTCTTTACAGCCATGTCATCTTTGATAGCCTTGCAAGAAGCGGAAGCGTGAAGGCCGCCACAGGCAACACACACTGGGCGCAAGGTACAGTATGTTCTGGTGTGCCCAAATTCTTGAAGATTTGTGCACTGTACGGGACCGTTTCGCTTGTGCGGCTCCTCCACTGTTATTCTTCGGTGTAGAAGGTATCGTAGATTGTAGATTGGGTGCACTGCGTTTTTATTCATTGGCTTTGTTTCTGGCTTAAGTTCTACCTTAAACATAGGCTGAGCGATTTTTGCTCTGTTGATAATATTGACAACATTTTTAACAGAAAATCCTGCCTTCTCTAGAGCATGAGCAATATCAGCAATGGGTACACTTGATTCTATACCTTTTATTACTACTTGCAGTCCTTTGCTGCTTTTGAGCTGGTACGTATAGAAGTTTTTCTTATCTTCATTAAGGTGTTTGGTTACCAACCGGTAATTTTCTTCAGTTAGAATCTGAAGTTTGGTCTCTTTAATATTGCCCTTGGTAACTGATGTTACGTGGAACGTATTGTCTCCAATAAGCTGAGTTAATTTATTCACGAGCTCACTACAGTTTTGCTCTCGTAAATAAATTGGGGGCGGTTTGGGTTTGGCCTTAGAAACTTTATTCGGCTCTTTGTCACATTCATTGTCCAGAATCGCAAACTTATTTCCCAGTAGAGGGTTGATGTCAGTGGTTTTCGTTTTTGCACTTTTTGATGTGTTTGCAATTTTTTGATGCTGTGGGCTTAATTTTCGTTTAACTTGTATATACCTATCAATACCCGTNAAAACTTCCGTTTGTGCAGGTGTGGGTGAACTGCGTTGTGAAACCGCTGTCATTGCTGAAGTCGTGGTTGTAGTCGTTGTTGTGAGAGCTGCGCTCACCGTTGTTACTGTGCTTGTTGCTAAGCTAGTGCTTTGTTGTTGCGTTAGAACAACTTGGTCTACCAGAGACATTGGCGACTGTGCATGCCAAGGTGTTTGGGGGGAGGGAGAGAACGATTTATCGCGATCAGCATTGTTTGTGGGGGAAACGAACGAAAAGTAAGCATTTCGTCGATCAGCTGAATGCTTTTGGTCAGCTTCTGTTACGGCAAGGTTTATTTCACTGCACTTGGTGCTTGTTTCACTACTATTCGATAAGCGCGGTGGGGCCGGAGCTGCCTTTATTTTATTGTATGTTGGCACATTTATTTGAATTTCTCGCGGCATTGCGAAAATTCTGAAAAAGTAATTTATAATTATAGGCAAATAAGCAGAAAGCTTATTTATGCCTAGTATTGTCTTTTCGCGTTGGTTCTGTTTTTTTTTTTTTCTTTTCTTTACGTGAATTATTAACAATTTCTCGGCGGAGCGATTAAAAAACACGTCCGCACAGGTTGACAGTCAATTAGTCACTTCGCGAAGGTAGTGCCGTATTTTGATGGGGTATCCATTCCGAGTCGACAATTGATCGAAACTTTTAATGACAACGCAGAGGCCTACGAGTTGTCGAGTAGACAAAAGTATGTGAATGCACGGAATAAAATGAGGGGTGCGGCAGCATTGTTTTTGGAAACTGTCACTGTTACCAATTACGAATCTTTATGTGCAGCGTTATTAGAAAAGTTCGATAAAAAACATAGCAGCGCTATGCACAAGCAACTGCGACAACGACGAAAGCAAGCAACAGAAAGCTTTCACGAGTATGTACTCCAGATGCGGAAGATAACAGCATTATGTAAGGTGGATGAAGAGTCGGTCATCACTTACATAGCGGATGGGGTAGATATACGCGACGATCAAAAGTTTTCCCTTTACAGCGCTCGAAATTTTAAAGAGTTAATCAAAGCATTTGAGTTGATTGAACCTTTGATTAACCGTGGTGAGAATAGTAAGCGTCGATATGCAGCAAACAGTCGTGGACAAAGTGACGCTGAAAAAAGCAGCAGTGACGTTGAACGCCAGCCGCACCATTGCTTTAATTGTGGTTCAACGCAGCATAAGAGGGCCGAGTGCAAAGAAGATACTAAGTGTTTTAAGTTCAATGGCACTGATCACATGGCGAAGCAGTGTACTGTTTCGAAGCGGAACGTAAATGTTGTACTCAGCGAAGAGCGAATGAAATAACTAGCAATTAATAATAGTAAATTGTTATGTTTAGTGGATACTGGGGAGGATGTCTCACTAATTCGCAAAGGTGTATACGCAAACAAATTTAGCGATTGCAAGTTACAAAAAGTTACGCTAGACTTTATGGTTTAGGCAACGTTACAGTTGATGGTTTTAACATACAACACAGATATGGAAAAGGCAGAGTATAACATTTATAGTGTCCTAAGCTGCAACGACGAGGTGGATGTAAAACCTAAATATAATAAAGCAATAAAGCTAATGATTGATATCTATAAGCCGAGTTGTGTGAATGCAAACTGTCCTATTAAGTTAAAGGTTGTACAAAAAGAAAATCGTATTGCTTTTCGTGAGAATCCTAGTCGTATGTCGATGGTAGAAAACGAATTTGTACGTAAGCAGGTGGATGAATGGTTGAAAGAAGATATTATACGTGAATCATGCTCTGAGTTTGCTAGTAAAGTTGTGCTGGTGAAGGAGAAAGATGGTTGCCACATACTATGAGTGGATTTTCGGAAACAATTTTGTTCGTTGGTTTTAAGAGGTAGATTCCCAGCACCAATTGTTGAAGAGGTTCTCGAAAAGATGCAAGGCGCTAAATATTTTACTGTCATGGACCTAAAGAACGCGTTTTTTCATGTTGAAGTTGAGGAGCAGTGTCGAAAGTACTTGGCTATTTTCACAAATGAAGGTCTTTACGAGTTAAATAAAACACCATTTGGCTTTTGCAACTCTCCAGCTGTGTTTGTGCGTTTCATTACTTATATTTTCCGGCAGCTAATAAATAAAGGCTTAATGGAAATATATGTAGACGACATAGTTCTTTTTGGTCATTCAGCAGAACATTGCTTACAAAATATGCAAACAGTGTTGAAACAAGCCCAGCAGTACGGCTTAGAAATAAAGTAGGCGAAGTGCTAGTTCTTAAAAACAAGAATTGATTTTTTTGGGCACGCAATCGAGAATGGGTGTATCTGGCCAGGATGAGATGAAGTAAAAGCAGTCAAAAATTTTCCGTTACTTAAAAACATTCGAGGTGTGCAGGCGTTTCTCGGTTTAACCGGTTACTTTCGCAAATTTATTAGAGACTACGCTATACTTGCCAGACCGCTTACACAGTTGCTTAAGAAAGACTCGGAGATCAAGATTAAAGAACCTCAAATTAAGGCAGTAGAAAATTTGAAGTCGGCACTTATTTCAGAGCCGGTTCTACAAATATATAAGCAGAATGCTAAAATACAGTTACATGTAGATGCATCAAAGCACGGTTTCAGAACAACGCTTATGCAGCAGCATGAAGGAAAGTGGCGCCCAGTTTTTTATTGGAGCAAAAAGACATCTCCACAAGAAGAAAAGTTGCACAGTTATTTTTTAGAAGTAAAGCCAGCGTATTTACTTACGAAAAAGCTACGCCACTATTCTATGGGTATCCAGTTCGATCCGGTGACAGATTGTGCAGCTTTCAAGGAGACGAATGCTAAGAAAGACGTTCCGCGTGAAGTGGTGCAATGGCTGATGTATCTTCAAGATTTTTCTTTCAACATACAACATCGCGCTGGTAGCAGTATGAAACACGTGGATAGCTTAAGTCGCTTTCCCGTGATGACTGTGACGTCAGGGGTACAAGCTGAGATTTGAAGAGCACAAGAAAAGGATGAACATTTGGCAGTGATCGCAGAAATCTTAAAAGAAAAGCAGTACGATAATTATACGATAAAAAAACAAACTTACAACTTATACAAGCAAGTCAATGGACAATAACTTTTGGCAATTCCTAGAAGCATGGAAAAGGAAATAATAGAAAACGCTCATAACTTTGGGCACATGGACTGTCAGAAGGCTATGCATGTCATACGGTAGGATTACTTTATTCCACATCTGGGAAAAAAGGTACACGAATTGTATCGAGTGCATTGTACATAACCATAAACTGGGTAGAAAGAAGGATTTCCTACACTGCATCGATAAAGGCGATAGACCACTCTCAACATTACATATAGATCATTTGGGCTCACTGGACACAACTTTGAAATGTTACAAATACATTTTTGCTATTGTCGACGGGTTTTCAAAGTGTGTTTGGATACACCCCACCAAAACTACAGATGCACAAGAAGTTGTAAAACATCTTGATTCTTGGGTGACAATTTTCGGCAGGCTTCGTCGTATAATCAGCGATAGGGGTCCGACATTTACGTCGAAGCTTTTTAAAGAGTTCTGCACAAAGTATAAAATCGAACAAGTGTAGACGACAACAGGGGTACCGAGGGGTAATGGCCAGATTAAGAGGGTGAATCGCGTCATAATATCGGTCTTAGCGAAGATGTCAGCAGCAGAGCCGCATAAGCGGTATAATTATACGTCGCAAGTACAACGAGCAATCAATTCTCACGTTCATTCAACTACAAGGTTTACACCGTTCGGGATCATGTTCGGTGTGAAGATGCGTAATGAATCAGATGTCGAGCTTTTGAAGATATTACAAGAATAGTTACTAGTAAGCGTACAAGATGAACGAAATCCGATTCGTCAAGAAGCTCGTAGACAAATACAAAAAGCACAAGAGATCTACAAATTAAATTACGATAAGAAACGCAAAGGTGAACATGGGTATCAGTTATCTGACTTGGTAGCGATAAAAGTTAAACAATTTGTAACAGGCAGAAAACTGAGCAGTAAATTCATTGGGCTATATGAAGTTGTTAAGGTTAAAGCACATGGCAGATATGATGTTAAAAAGGCAGCAGATTTCAAGGGCCACAGCAGACGTCGGTCAGCGCGTATCATACGAAACTATGGTCTTACATGGGATGTGGTTAAGATGATTTTGATGAGTCATCTGAGACAGATGATGATCAGGATGACCGAATGTAAGGTATCCTTGTACCGAGTGAATAGCAACCCGGCACGAACAAATAGACAAGTAGTCAGTAGCAGTTAAGCAGTGAGCAGCAGCAGCCGTTTTGATAATTTTCGAATTATATATCATTTTTTGTATTTTTGCCTTCACAGTTTAAAATTGTCACACTTAAATAAGTAATAAATTGAACTCGTTAATTTTCACATGTATGTTAATAAAATTATTAATAAAAATGAATACAAGAAACTAAATTGTGACAGTTTGTGAAAATAAAAAAACAAACAGACAAATAATATAAGCTGAACTGTGAACCCTTTTCGTGAAGAGAAAGAATTAAATATACTTGAGCGCCTGCAGCATCTGTTTACCAGTAGTTGCGGCTGCAATCGGGTGTCTGCTTGGAAAAAGCGGCTCGCTATATAAACGTGTATTTGGTTGTGAAACCACCCCCGTCCCAGCAATGGGTTGTGCACTGGGTTTGGAACCCGCCAAGTAAAAACCACTTCCAGTGAAGTCTCGGATGAGACCCCCCTTATGATGACGATCACGGCAAATGTTTAAAGAACTGCGATTTGAGGGAATGCACATGGAATGTCCGGAACCTTAATGGGGAAGGTGCCTCTGCCCGGCTGGTTGACGTCCTGGTAAGGACAAAAGCTGACATAACCGCCATCCAAGAAATGCGTTGGACGGGGCAAGGCAAGCAATATCTGGGGCCTTGCGACGCCTACTACAGCTGCCATGTAAAGGAGCGCAAATTCGGAGTTGGATTTGTGGTGGGAGAGAGACTCCGTCGCCGAGTACTGTCGTTCAGCCCGGTGGACGAGCGTCTAGCCACAATCCGCATCAAAGCGAGATTCTTCAAAATCTCGCTAATCTGCGCCCATGCCCCGGCAGAAGAGAAGGATGAGGCATCCAAGGACCTCTTCTATTAGCGCTTGGAGCGCACGTACGAGCGCTGCCCCCGTCATGATATCAAAATCGTGCTTGGCGACTTCAATGCCAGGGTGGGCAAGGAAGGGATCTTTGGAACCACCGTCGGAAAATTCAGCCTCCACGACGAAACGTCCGACAACGGATTGAGGCTGATCGACTTCGCCGGGGCCCGAAACATGGTAGTATGCAGTACTAGGTTCAAGCATAAAAAGATCCATCAAGCTACCTGGCTGTCTCCGGATCGAAAAACGAGAAACCAAATCGATCATGTGGTGATAGACGGAAGGCACGCTTCCAGTGTTTTAGACGTACGCACACTCCGAGGCCCAAGCATCGACTCGGACCACTATCTTTTTGTGGCCAAGATACGCACCCGCCTCTGTGCAGCAAAAAATGTGCGCCCAAATATGCAAGGAAAGCTTAACGTCGAAAAGCTGCAATCACAACAGACAGCCAGCGCTTTCGATACTCGACTCACACACCTGCTCTCAGAGAGCACTCTTCAATAAGCCGACATATGCGAGCAGTGGAACCACATTTCCTGCTCATTAAGTATCGCCGCCGACGAAGTAGTCGGCTTTCAGCGAGCCCGAAAGAACAACTGGTACGATGAGGAGTGTCAGGAAGCTGCAGAGAAAAAAGATGCCGCCTACAGGGCCACGCTGCGATCGGGCGCAACGCGCGCTATGTGGGACCGCTATAGGGATCTGAAGAGGGAAGCGAGACGTATTTGCCGCAACAAGAAGAGA
>NW_016157422.1:200237-201930 GCF_001687245.7 Rhagoletis zephyria | reverse complement strand
TTTCAGCGAGCCCGAAAGAACAACTGGTACGATGAGGAGTGTCAGAAAGCTGCAGAGAAAAAAGATCCCGCCTACAGGGCCACGTTGCGATCGTGCGCAACGCGCGCTATGTGGGATCGTTATAGGGATATGAAGAGGGAAGCGAGACGTATTTGCCGCAATAAGAAGAGAGAGGCCGAAATACGTGAGCTCAAAGAGCTTGAAATGCTGGCCGACAGGAAGAATGCCCGAAAATCTTACCAAAGATCTAGGCGACCTACGGAAGGTTTCAAGACAAGGGCGTACTCCTGTAAGAACAATAATGGCGACCTAGTTACCGATGTACAGAACGTACTTGAATTATGGAGGGAACACTTTTCCACCCACTGAATGGTAGCAGCAAGGAGAGTTGTGGAGAAGAAGAACCCGAGCCCCCAGTCGATTATGACGGAGTCCATTTTCCTCCGGCTGACTACGACGAAGTACGAATAACAATAACGGAGCTGAAAAACAACAAAGATGCTGGAGCTGACAGCCTGCCAGCTGAGCTATTCAAGTACGTCGGCGAGGAGTTGATAAGGTGCATGCATCAACTCTTGTGCAGAATATGGTCAGATGAACGCATGCCCGACGGCTGGAATTTAAGTGTGCCCTCCCCAATCCACAAGAAAAGCGACCCCGCCATTCGCGCCAACTACCGCGGGATCAGTCTTCTAAGCACGGTTTACAAGGTCTTATGGAGCGTATTGTGTGAAAGACTGAAGCCCACCGTTAATGAACTGACTGGGCCTTATCAGTGTGGCTTTAGACCTGGAAAATCCACCATATGCCAGGTATTCACAATACGCCAAATCTTGCAAAAGACACGCGAGAAAAGGTTGACACTCACCACCTATTTGTCGACTTTAAAGCCGCTTTTGACAGCACTAAAAGGAGTTGCCTATACGCCGCTATGTCTGAATTTGGCATCCCCTCAAAACTCATACGGCTGTGTAAAATGACGTTGAGCAATACCACCAGCTCCGTCAGAATTGGAAAAGACCTCTCCGAGCCGTTCGCCACAAAACGGGGTTTCAGACAGGGCGACTCCCTTTCATGTGACTTCTTTAATCTGATGTTGGAGAAGATAATAAGAGCTGGAAAACTCAATCGCTCAGGAACAATTTACTACAAGAGCGTGCAATTGCTGGCTTATGCNACGGGCGACTCCCTTTCATGTGACATCTTTAATCTGATGTTGGAGAAGATAATAAGAGCTGGAAAACTCAATCGCTCAGGAACAATTTACTACAAGAGCGTGCAATTGCTGGCTTATGCCGATGACATCGATATTATTGGTATTAAAAACCGCGAAATCTGTTCTGCATTTTCCAAGTTGGATAAGGAAGCAAAGCGAATGGGCGACGAAGTGTCTCCTGTCATCAAACAAACAGTCAGCACATTCGCGCCTTGGCACCCACGTCAATGTTGACAGTTACAATTTCGAGAAAGTAGAGAATTTCGTTTACTTGGGAACCAGCATTAACACCGATAATAATGTCAGCATTGAAATCCAACGCCGAATCACCCTTGCCAACAAGTGCTACTTTGGACTGAGTAGGCAATTCAGGAGTAAAGTCCTCTCTCGACGTACGAAAACCACGCTCTATAAGTCACTCATCATGCCCGTGCTGGTATATGGCGCAGAAGCATGGACAATGACAACATCCGATGA
>NW_016157422.1:171037-200155 GCF_001687245.7 Rhagoletis zephyria | reverse complement strand
AGAATCACTCTTGCCAACAAGTGCTACTTTGGACTGAGTAGGCAATTCAGGAGTAAAGTCCTCTCACTACGTACGAAAACCACGCTCTATAAGTTACTCATAATGCCCGTGCTGGTATATGGCGCAGAAGCATGGACAATGACAACATCCGATGAGGCGGCTCTTGGAGTGTTCGAGAGAAAGATTTTGGGGAGGATTTACGGGCCTTTACGCGTTGGCGACGGCGAGTACCGCAGAACGATAGGCTGTATGAGCTTTACAACGACATGGATATAGTACAGCGGCTCCACTGGCTTGACAATGTCGTTCGAATGGACACCGGCGCTCCAGCTCTGAAAGTATTCTGGCTTCACTTGGTATTTCCAATTGGCGTCAGTTGGCACAGAGGAGAAACGACTGGCGTGTTTTAGTGAACTCGGCCAAAATTGCTTAGGCGGTACAGCGCCAAAAAAGGAGAAGAAGAAGAAGAGCGTTTACACAATTATAAACAAGCAGAAATTGTTCAAAATAAAAAGTTAAGTATAAATAAAGGAAAATATAATAAATTAATGAATGTGACCAGAAATTTGACTCGAAGTTTTTCGCTAAAAAAAACATAAGCGCCATTTCACAAAAAATATTAAAGTGAATCCCTAAAAACAAACAAAGATCCATAACCGTGCGAAGATAAAAGTATCCAGGTGAATAAACACGCGAAACTACGGGACAGAACCATCGATCTACGAGGGATACCGCAGCTACCAAAAAGTTCAACACACTAAAGATAAGTATTGTATTTAGTTTTACTAAGGTATAGTTGTCATACTTAAAATATTTTAAGAAATAATCATTTTTGGAACCAATATTTTATTTAGTTATTATACTTCGAATATATTGAGACACATAAATGTAGGAACGCAGAAAGGATGAACCAGAAGTGGACGTACTTACGGTGACATGCAACGCTGACTTACGGTGACATGCAACCCTGACTGATGTCGACATACAATCCTGACTCTGAAAAGAAAAAGATAGACGACATTTGACGAGACGACCAGTCGAAGTATTAAACTTGACCAAAACGGACGTGCACACCATTATTTGAATTAATCATTATTAAAAAATACATTAAATATGTAAACTAAATATTTCTAATAAATCCTACAGAAATTTGGAGGCTCAACCGGGATTGTGACGAATATAAAAGAATTTGTGTAAGTGCGTGGAAAGACAAGCGTCGTTAAACGCTGAAAATTGCAGTGTGTGTCGGTGTACAGCGTAAGCGCACGCAAACGCTGCACGAAAAAACGATCACTAAACGTCGTCAAACGTTTAGAAAGCTAATTTGTGCCGTTTGCAAACATACGAGCGTTTATAAACGCTTCGCAAAATAATAAACAAAAACGTCGTTAAACGTTTAAAACGCAAAGTTGTGCCGTGCATGAACATCCACAAACCATACGCAGACTCATGAAGTGTAAGCGTCGTTAAACGCAAAAATACGTACATTTAAATTGTGTGTGCCGTTCGGGTAAAGACAAGCGTCCTCAATCGCTATACAAATTAAGCATCAAGCGTCATCAAACCCAAAAACTATAAGCATCATGGAGCGCTGTACCAAATTGAAATTTGGCTACGAAGCAAAGCGTCGCTACGTGTTTGAAAATAACGTCGGACAAATTTTGCCGAGTGACGACCGGAGACGAAGATTAAGTAAGAAAGAGACTAAGATTATTAAAGAAAAGGCGAGTTGAGACGAATACATAAGAAAGAAGATACACACAGCAGTAATCAAGCAACAAGTGAAGGGGAAACAAAGCAACAAACGACGGTGTGCTCTTACCAAGCGTTAAACGAGAAAGTCGTGGAATCGTTGAGTCGAGGAAGTATGAAGAGACACACAGCAGGCATCAAGCAACAAAGTATTTACGAAGTACTGAGTGTGTTGAAAGTGTGTAAAGCGAAAGCAACGAAGATCATCTACCAAGCGACGAATGGTGGTGAAAAGAGAGTGAGAAACAGCGTACAGAAACGAATAGAGTTGAAATAAAACTAAAAGGAACATCTTCCAAGCGACGAGTTGTTGAAAAGGGACGGTGAGAAACAATTTGGATAATTAACCAAGCATTCAACTGAAATAAGCGAAAAGCGACGGAAACTATATTTACACATTTTTGCAAATCGACGGGTTAACGAACTGAGCTAGAGAAGGGGAAAGGCGTTAGCAGATAAGTCCAATAAGAAACTGTGTATTTTGATTTCTTTTAGTCGTACTTGCATTTATACGTATAAATAGTCTAGAATATATTTGAAAACACTTACATTTGTTTAGAGTTAAGATTTTGCTATATTTTCCCAAGTGTAAAGTGGTGTAAAGCACATAATGGACAGACAGACAATATTGACGTTCAATTTAAGACAGTTGCAACAAACACTACGTGAACTTAATATATCCACCACTGGGCGTAAACAAGTAATGATGACTCAGTTAGTTCATCTTATGAAGACGCACCAGGAAACGAAAATCACAGTTCCGCTGTGGGCATCGCTCCGACTCGTAGATCATTGTTTACGTTGAAAGACATACAGGAAAGTTTGACGCAGTTTAGTGGGGATGACAACGTTGATGTTCAACAATGGGTAAATGAATTCGAAGAAAATGCTTTAGTGGTAGGTTGGAATAGTGTCCAAAATTCATTTATGGGAAACAATTATTAAAAGGGGCAGCTAAATTATTTATTAGAAGCCAACGCGGGTTAGTCAGCTGGGAGTTACTTAAACAAGAACTGATTAATGAATTTAGGAAAAAGTTATCGTCATCTGAAATCCACACACAGTTGAGGTATCGCAAAAAGAAGGCAACCGAAACATTTCGCGAGTATTTGTACGCACTAAGAGAAATAGGCAAACCTTTGGATACTGACGTAGAGAGTGTAATATCATATTTTATCGAGGGTATACCAGACACTAGGGTTAACAAAGCGGTATTATATGACGCCAGGACAATAAGTGAGCTTAAGGAGAAAATTAAGGTTTATGAAAAAATTCATGGCAAAGCAGCCACTATTAGTTCTAAGACAGTTCACCAACAAAATATGGCAAACTCCTCTAGTGCTCAAAAGGTTTCAAAGACTTGTTTCAAATGTCGTAGTACAACACATTTAATTCGTGACTGTAAAAGTAAGCAAATTAACTGTTTTAAATGCAATGGTGTTGGTCACAAATCATTTGAGTGCAGGGGCGCTGAAGGTACTAAAATCAAGAAAGAGACTGAAAATGTAAATAATGTTAACATTGAAAAAAAAGACATACAACTTGCCCGTTAAGGTAGTAAAGATAGGGGGGTTTGAAATTAATGCTTTAGTTGATACTGGATGCTGTAATTGTTTGATGAGACGTGATACATTCAACCAAATAAAGTTCGAAGGTAAAGTAGCAGAAGATATACGAACTTTGTACGGTGGATGTGAAAAAGGGTTTACAACTTACGGTAGCTTCGTCGCAGAAAGAGAAGTAGATGGGTTGAAGTTTGCTCAAACTTTTCATATCACAAGCGAGAAGTTAACATTAATGTGAAGCTAGAAGGCGCAGAATTTGTTAAGAGAGTAGATAAAAAGTCGCAAGGCAAAGAAAGTAATCAGACAGAAAGAATAGAATTAATAGATGAGTTTAATATTTTGTGTTTGAATGCAGTAAATGACTGCGAAGACGTAGCTATTCAGGAGATTATAAAAAGTTATAAGCCTCAGTGAAACCAAAACTGCCCAACAGAAATGAAGATAATTTTAAGCGATGAAATACCAGTATACCAGCGCCCAAGAAGATTGTCTTGGGAAGACAAGAAGTTCGTAGATCAACAGGTAGAGGATTGGTTGAAAGCTGACATCATCCAGCCAAGCTTCTCAAATTATGCATCACCGATTGTAATAGTTAGCAAAAAAGATGGGTCAAAGCACCTGTGCTGCGACTATCGGCTGTTAAATAAGAAAATCATTCGGAATAATTTTCCGATGGCGCGCATTGATGACGTGCTGGATAGGTTACAGGGAGCGAACGTGTTCACTACACTAGACTTGGATGGATTCTTCCACGTACCTATGGCCGAAGAGTCCAGAAAATATACTGCTTTCGTAACTCCAGACGGCCAGTACGAATTCAAGTATGTTCCGTTTGGGATATGTAATTCGCCAGCTGTCTTTTGTAGATTTGTAAATTTTGTGTTCAGGGATCTTATAAAGGACGGTACAATCGCTATTTATATGGATGATATTATCATTCCATCTAAAGATATCAGTGAATGTGTACGGAAACTAAAACGAGTTTTAGATGTAGGGCCAAAATATGGTGTTCGTATTAAATGGAAAAAATTCCAGTTCTTAGAACGAAAAGTTAGCTTCCTGGGATACGCCATTGAGCAAGGTACAATTAGACCATCAGAAGAGAAGTTGCAAGCGATTCAACGTTACCCAATGCCGAAGGACAGGAAAGGTGTTGAGAGATTCCTCGGTCTGACCTCATATTTTAGGCGGTTTGTTAATAACTATGCTATACTGGCCAAACCTTTATCAGATTTATTTTGAAAAAGAACAGCACTTTTGAAAGGGGGGAGGAGCAGTCAGCATCTTTTCGGAAGTTGAAAAACGCACTTACAGCGCCACCTGTATTACGTTTGTTTAATCCCAGTGCTGAAACAGAGATTCACACCGATGCGTCAAAATTTGGTTATGGCGCGATATTTTTGCAGATGTGGAGTGAAGACCAAACACTTCATCCGGTTGAATTTTTGAGCAGGAAAACGAGCAAATCCGAAGAGAAGTATAGCTCATATGAGTTAGAGGTGTTGGCGGTGATTGTGGCTTTAAATAAGTGGAGAACTTATTTAAAGGGAGTTAGATTTACTATTGTTACTGACTGTAATGCTTTTGCATTGACCATGCGGAAAGATGACATACCTCCTCGTGTAGCAAGATGGGCTTTGTTTTTGCAGGAGTTTGATTACCAAATTATCCATAGACCTGCGACTAAGATGATGCACGTAGATGCATTAAGCAGAATGTATTGTTTACAAATGGAGGAAACATTACAGCATCGCCTATTGCAAGCACAAAAAACCGACGAGTGGACGAAAGCAATTAGGGTGATTTTCGAAAAGGGAACTTACGAGGATTTTTATATATCACATGGCATACTATGTAAAGACCCTTCAAAGGAACTAGTCGTTATCCCTTCGCAAATGGAAAATGACATAAAAAAGACTGTACATAGACAGGGTCACTTTGCTGCGCGTAAAACACAAGAGCTCGTTGACAAATCGTATCACATACCGCACGTAGGGCGGAAAGTCGTAAACGTAGTGAATAACTGCGTCGAGTGCATTGTAGCAAACGCGAAAATGGGGAAAAAGGAAGCATTTCTTACACCTATTCCGAAAGATGATTATCCTTTAAGTACTTTTCATCTTGACCATTTAGGACCTTTGACAGCCACGCCAAAACGTTATAACCACAATTTATCAGTTGTTGACGGTTTTTCAAAATTTACTTGGTTGTATCCGACAAAGGATACAGGTGCTTCAGCAGTAGTTGATAGACTAAAAAAGCAAGCAGCCGTTTTTGGAAACCCAAAGAGGGTAATCACAGACAGCGGCGCAGCTTTTATCTCTCAAGTTTTCAAAGAATGTTGTAGGGAACAGGGAATACAGCACCTGGTTATAGCAACAGGAGTTCCGCGAGGCAATGGGCAGGTGGAACGTATCCATAGAGTAGTGATCCCGATGTTGACGAAACTAACTTTGGAAAATCCGGACCAGTGGTATAGATACGTAGAATCAGTACAGCAATTTTTGAACAATTGTCCCAGCCGTAGCACAAAGGTTTCACCCTTTAAGCTATTAACGGGGTTAAGCATGCGTTTGGGTAAAGAATTAGATTTAAACAAGTGTATTGAAGAAGATGTAATTCGAGAGTTGGAGTCAGAGCGCGAGAAGATTAGAGAAACAGCAAGGGATAGTATTAGGGCGATTCAAGAAGAAAACAGGAAGGGCTTCAACGCAAAAAGAAAAGCTGAACAGTCATACGAGGAAAATGAATTAGTAGCCATAAAAAGGACTCAGTATGGGCCTGCACTTAAACTTAAGAGAAAATATTTGGGGCCATATAAAATAGTTAGGAAGTTAAAGCATGGTCGATATGACGTGGAGAAGGTAGGGGAACATGAAGGACCGAACAGGACGACAACGGTAGCGGAATTTATGAAAAAATGGAAGGCGTCGTTCGGGGACGAACGAATGTCAGGACGGCCGATTGTAGGAACGCAGAAAGGACGAACCAGAAGTCGACGTACTTACGGTGACATGCAACGCTGACTTACGGTGACATGCAACCCTGACTGATGTCGACATACAACCCTGACTCTGAGAAGAAAAAGAAAGACGACATTTGACGAGACGACCAGTCGCAGTATTAAATTTGACCGAAACGGACGTGCACACCATTATTTGAATTAATCATTATTTAAAAATACATTAAATATGTAAACTAAATATTTCTAATAAATCCTACATATATTTGTGAAGCAATATCTTTGTGCCCTTTTTCCAAAATGGTGGACCGAAATTCTGTGCTTACCTTAGTAACGGGTGATTTTTTTGAGGTTAGGATTTTCATGCATTAGTATTTGACAGATCACGTGGGATTTCAGACATGGTGTCAAAGAGAAAGATGCTCAGTATGCTTTGACATTTCATCATGAATAGACTTACTAACGAGCAACGCTTGCAAATCATTGAATTTTATTACCAAAATCAGTGTTCGGTTCGCTTTACGTCCGATTTATGGTCTACATAATCGACCAAGTGAGCAAACAATTAATGCGATTGTGACCAAGTTTCGCACTCAGTTTACTTTATTGGACATTAAACCAACCACACGAATGCGTACAGTGCGTACAGAAGAGAATATTGCGTCTGTTTCTGAGAGTGTTGCTGAAGACCGTGAAATGTCGATTCGTCGCCGTTCGCAGCAATTGGGTTTGCGAAACACATTTCGAACCGAACACTGATTTTGGTAATAAAATTCAATGATTTGCAAGCGTTGCTCGTTAGTAAGTCTATTCATGATGAAATGTCAAAGCATACTGAGCATCTTTCTCTTTGACACCATGTCTGAAATCCCACGTGATCTGTCAAATACTAATGCATGAAAATCCTAACCTCAAAAAAATCACCCGTTAGAATCCGTTTTGGAAACAGCTAAAGATGAATTAAAAGCTCAAATTTAAGGGTTGGCTCAAGCTCATCAAAGCATAAGTCCTTCAAAAGCAGAAGTGCATACACCTATTTTCATAATTCCAGGACTGACCTTAACCTCATAAAGTCTTTGCCGGAATTCAAGGGAATTAATGTAGAGTATCCTGCCTGGAGAGAAGCGGCAAAGTTTGTCATCAATTATCATAATGACGGCTAAGAAGCTTATTATGTTGCAATGGGCATACTTCGAAATAAGATTTCAGCCGCAGCTAATGAAAATTTTAGTTCCTTCAATCTTCTCCTCTTTTTTATTGGCGCTGTAATTGCATAAGCGATTTTGGCCGAGTCCAAAACAGCAGCCAGTCATTTCTATTCTGTGCTAACTGACGCCAATTGGAAATGCCAAGTAAAGCCAAGTCCTTCTCCACCTTGTCTTTCCAACGCAGAGGAGGCCTTCCTTTTCCTCTGTTACCAGCATAGCGGCCCACGTTGAATATTTTCAGAGCAAGAGCGTTTCTGTCCATTCGAACGACATGGCAGCGGAGCCGCTGAATTTCAATTCGCTCCACTATGTCTACATCGTTGTAAAGCCCATATACAGCTCATCGTTAAATCGTCTGCGATATTCGCCATCACCAACGCGCAAAGGTCCGTACATCTTTCGCAGAATCTTTCTCTCGAAAACTCCAAGAGCCACCACATCGGATGCTTTCGCGCCATACACCAGCACAGCCATGTGACTTATAGAGTGTGATCTTTGTACGACGACAGAGGACTTTCCTTCTCAATTGCCTACTTAGCCCGAAGTAGCACTTGTTGGCAAGAGTGTTTCGCCGTTGGATTTCAAGGCTGACATTATTATTGGTGTTAATGCTGGTTCCCAAATAAACGAAGTCGTCTACTTTTTCAAACTTGTAACTGTCAACAGTGACGTGGGTGCCAAGACGCGTATGCTCTGACTGTTTGTGTGCTGACAGGAGATACTTCGTTTTGTCCTCGTTCACCACCAGACCCATTCGCTTTGCTTCTCTATCCAATCCCGAGAAGGCAGAACAGACTTAGCCTTTGTTTTTACCGATTATATCGTTGTCGTCGGCATACGCCAGCAATTGTACGCTCTTGTAAAATATTGTGCCTGAGCGGTTCAGTTCTGCGGCTCTTATTATCTTCTCCAACATAAGATTAAAGAAATCACACGAAAGGGAGTCCCCTTGTCTGAAACCTCGTTTGGTATCAAACGGCTCGGAGAGGTCCTTCCCTATTCTGACGGAGCTGGTGGTATTGCTCAACGTCATTTTACACAGCCGTATTAGTTTCGCGGGGATACCAAATTCAGACATCGCGGCATAAAGGCAACTTCTCTTCGTGCTGTCGAAAGCGGCTTTGAAATCGACAAATTGATGGTGTGTGTCGCTCCTATTATCGCACGTCTTCTCAAAGATTTGGTGTATTTTGAATATTGATCTATGGTGGGTTTTCCAGGCCTAAAGCCACACTGATAAGGTCCAATCAGTTCGCTGACGGTGGGCTTCCGTCTTTTGCAAAACACACTCGATAAGACCTCATAACCTATGCTTAGAAGGCTGATTCCGTGGTTGTTGGGGCGTATGGCGAGGTCGCCTTTCTTGTGGATTGCGCAGAGCACACTTAAATTTCAGTCGTCGGGTATGCGTTCATCTGACCATATTCTGCATACGAGCTGATGCATGCACCTCATCAGCTCCTCGCCGCCGTACTTGAATAGCTCGGCTGGCAGGCCGTCAGCTCCAGCAGCTTTGTTGTTTTTCAGCCGCGTAATCGCTATTCGTACCTCGTCATAGTCAGGCGGTGGGACAGCTACTCCATCATCATCGACTGGGGACTCGGGTTCGTCTTCCTCACTACTTTCAGCGCTGCTACCATTCAGTAGGTTGTAAAAGTGTTCCCTCCGCAGTTTTAATTATATATTCTGGACATCGGTCACCAGGCTGGCATAGTTGTTCTTACAGGAGCTCGCCCCGGTCTTGAATCCTTACGTAAGTCGCCTAACCCTCTGGTAGAATTTTCGGGCGTTCTTCCTGTCGGCCAGCATGTCAAGCTCTTCGCACTCACGTATTTCGGCCTCTCTCTTCTTATTGCGGCAAATACGTCTCTCTTCCTTCTTCAGTACCCTATAACGGTCCCACATGGCTCGCGTTATGCCCGATCGCAGCGTGGCTTATAGGCGGCGTCTTTTTTCTCTGGGGCTTCTTAATTCCTCATCGTACCAGTTGTTCTTTCGGGCTATCTGAAATGCAACTACTTCTTCGGCGATCGGTTCCACTGCTCACGTATATCGGATTCTTGAAGAGTGCTCTCTGAGAGCAAGTGGGTGAGTCGAGTGGCGAATAAGTTGGCCGTCTGTTGTGATTGAAGCTTTTCGACGTTAAGATTTCCTTGCATTGTTGGGCGCACATTTTTCGCTGCACAGAGGCGGGTGCGTATTTTGGCTACAAAAAGGTAGTGGTCCGAGTGGATGTTTGGCCCTCGGAGTGTACGTACCTCCATAATTCTTGAAGCATACCTTCCGTCCATCACAACTTAATCGATTTGGTTTCTCGTTTTTCGATCTGGAGAAAGCGATGTAGCTTGGTGGATGTTCTTATGCTGGAACCTAGTACTACACATTACAATGTTTCGGGCCCCGGCGAAGTCTATAAGCCTCAGTCGGACGTTACGTCGTGGAGGCTGAATTTTCCGACAGTGGCGCCACAGATCCCTTCCTTGCCCACCTTGGCATTCAAATCGCCAAGCACGATTTTCATATCGTGTCGGGTGCAGCGATCATATGTTCGCTCATAGAAGACATTTATGGACGCCTCATCCTTATCTTCCGTCGGTGCATGGGCGCAGATGAGCGACGTGTTGAGAACATAGCTTTTATGCGCATTGTGGCTAGGCGTACGTCTCCCGGGGTGAACTCCAGTACCCGTCGATAGAGTCTCTCTCCTACCGCGAATCCAACACCGAATTTGCGCTCCTTTACGTGGCAACTGTAGTACACGTCGCAAGGCTTCACGCTTACTTTTCCTTGCCCCGTCCATCGCATTTCTTGGATGGCGGAGATGTCAGCCTTTGTCTTCCCGAGGACATTAACCAGCAGAGGCACCTTGCCTTAAGGGTCCGGATATTCCAGGTGCATACCCTTAAATCGTAGTTTTTATTGGGGTTGTCACCTATTTGAAAAATAATATCTATTACTACGTTTATGCGACAGAATTCATAAATTCCGCATTTCGTAAATTCGAAAATTGGTGCCGTTTATGCATAATTTTCTAATTCATGAAAAAATAAATAAATTCAAGATATTAATTCAGGAAAAGAAATAAAAATAAATTATATAATTCAATTCATGATTCAATTTAAAACTAATTGTTTACAATGTAACGTGTTTAACGATTTCGTCGTAATTTAATTCCAAATCTTTAGTTTTTATCCTAAATGCTCATCAGTAAGTCTGCTACGATGTGAATTCTTGATGAATACCATCGATGAAAATGCTGATTCGCAAACATATGTTGTTCCAAACATAGAAAACAGTCTATAAATCATTCATAACCCTTTCATATAGCTTTCATTAACGATGGTCCTGTTGCCTGAAGCTCACGAAGACAAAGCGTGACTGCAACGTCTACCACTGAAGCAGAGTTTATTGCTATATGTGCAGCAACGAAAGCAGTTGTATGGCTCCGAAAATTAGCGAAAGCAATTAACTGTGAGCAAATAGGTGCTACGTCTTTAAAGTGCGATAATCAAAAGGCAATTGAGTTAGTGAAAACTCCGGAATCATCTAAACGTACTAAGCATGTAGATATACAATATTTTTATTCATGTGATATGCAAACAATAGGTGAAATTTACGTTCAGTTTGTGGACAGTAGCAAACAGCTGGCGGATGCTCTCACCAAGGCTCTCAGCAGAGATAAGTTCGAAAGCTTTATGAAGCAATACGGTTTAACAGGCAACATCGTAACTGAAGAAAGCGAGAGGGAGTGTTGAAGAAATCGCTTTATTAAGTTCTGCATACGTATAAATTAATATGGCAGCCCTGTTATACTTTACTAAATTTTCTCTGTACATTTTATTCATAATATCCTTTTTCTCGCCTGTCCTTCCTTCTGTCCCTTTTTTTTGGCTCGGGTTTGGACTTCCGGCTCTAAGATTTAGCGATCACAAAGTTATTCTACTTATACTATTGTTAATTCAATAAATATCAAAACTGAATTTCAAGATCCGCGTTTTATTCAATCAACAATCGCAAAAGGTACATTTTCTTATATACTTTCCATATAAGCAAGTTTGGGTTCGAAAAACTTTATCATTCGCTCTTCCGGGCTCAAATCATTTATACTCGGGTGGAAGACTAAAAAATGCCGCTTTAAACTGTGCTCTTTAATCAAATTTAGTGCTTTTGAGCAAATGAAGCATTGTGGACTCTCAGCACTGTTTAAAATAAAAAAATTCAATTTCCCACCCAGTCTGAAACATTATCAAAAGATTCATACACATCAATTTTGCCCACTGTTTCATGCATAAATATGCGGCGTCAACCTACTTGTTTGACTGTTGCAAGCAAACTTAATTCTTTTCTCGCTAAACTCGTTACTCTCTATTTTTGTATACGTGCACGCAGTATCTCGCAGCACCTGCTACATCTCTGCCCATGCCTGATCATAGTCCTTTATACGTTTGATGTGGTCGTTATCAAAAAGGGCGGTTTCATCCGAGGCTGTTTGTTCTTTTTCATTGTGCGGGGTTTTAACGTGGCGGGACCCAAACCCAGCTCACGCGAAGTTTAACGCCTTCTCACTTCAGCTCGCTCCCAAACGACGCACCGATTTCAAAAATAAACCCTTGAACAACCGCGAGAATCCTCAGCCCGCAACAAATTACGAAAATTGTCAAAATCAACCACAGGTAGGCAATCAACATCCTTTCAGATTCACTCCAACTCAGCAAAACATTAATAACATTTAAGTCATTCAACTGCTTAGATACCTTGCAATCTGTTAATGGTATCCGTGTGTCTAAGCGTAAACGTCTTCATAGTCCATCTAAGGAAATTATTACCGTTCCAAGTCAGAATAATCTTCCGACTGACTTAATTAATCTGTCTTCACCATGTCGTCCAGCGTCAGAATCCTCAGGCTCAAAAGAGCGTGTAACGAAATCTGCTGTGAATAATAACGAGCCTGAAGTATCTTCCCCTTCCCCCATTGAAGTCGGGGCATCGTCTTCAAAGCCTCCACCGCCTTCAATATCCTCAACTAGTAACGCAGTAACTCAACCCCTTCCGCCGGTACTCCAGTCTGATACAAGGAAACTAGTTGTGGTTCCGGCAAAGAAGTCAATCTTTATCTCTAGGTTTTCTAGAGACACTTCCGAAGCCGATATAAAGTTTTATATCTCATCAAAACTTATAACTGTCGACTTAAGCATCAGAATATTTAATTTTAAACGCGAAAGAAATATTGCTTCATTTATTAAATCCGCTTTAAGTATTTATTACCAAAATGTAAGAGGCTTAAATACTAAATTAACGAACTTATACCTTAAAGGCCTTGGATGTAATTATAATATTCTTTCTTTCACTGAAACTTGGCTGAAACCTCACATTTTCAATTCAGAGATTCTTCCAAATAATTATCATATCTATAGACAAGATAGGGAGGACAGAATCGACGGTGGCGTACTCTTCGCTGTAGACTCTGAAGAGGTTAGTCTTCCACACATTGATTCAGTAGAATTCATATGCATTCGTGTACAGGTTGGAAAAGGGTATATTTACTTAGCTCCATGCTATATCCCTCCCCGATCTGACATATTTGTGTATTCACGACTCATCTCTTTACTGAAGTCAGTTAATTTATTGACAAAACCCTCTGATGTGGTGCAACAACGTATTTTTAGAGGAGATGGCCGAACTCTGCCTAACTCAGGTTAATGTACTTCACAATAAGTTTGGTAAGGTATTAGATCTTGTTTATGTTGATGATGCATCTAAGTCTGTTGTAAATAAGTGTGATCCACTAGTTTAGCCCGAAGATGTCTACCACCCTGCTATGATGATATCTTACGAAGTTATAAGTGATGGTCAGAATTTCGGTACCCAAGCATACGAACGAAATATTCGCTATGATTTTTCGAGATCCAACTTTAAAAAGCTTAACAAAGAACTGTCTTAATTGTCGTGGCCTGCATATAAAAA
Source organism: Rhagoletis zephyria (assembly GCF_001687245.7). Classification (NCBI taxonomy): domain Eukaryota; kingdom Metazoa; phylum Arthropoda; class Insecta; order Diptera; family Tephritidae; genus Rhagoletis; species Rhagoletis zephyria. The sequence continues at coordinate 186,704 of NW_016157422.1, read as the reverse complement.
AATATTGAACAAAGCGTTGCACTTTTTAATATTACTTTAAATAAATTATTTGAAAAGCATATGCCTAAACGCATGTATGTGCCTGAAGAACAAACACAGTTTTGTTTAAAACCAAACGGCGTATTATATATAACCCAAATGATTTTATGACTTCGTAAACTCCAAGTGAAATGTACGAGGGTTTCCTTCCACCATGAAGTATCAAAATACCGTCTCTAGTGATAATCAAACAATTTTTAACATGTTCGCTCAGTTTTTCAAGTCTAATTATTTCATTAACTCACATGCTAACATTGACTATCCTTTTAAACTATGTCCAATTAACTCAATGAATGATGATGTAGTAGTTTATCTGAAATCCTTAAAGCAGTCCTTCAGTTATGGTCCTGACCAGATCCCTACTTGTATTCTTAAAATTTGTGCTGATTATCTCTATGAGCCGTTAACGGCGTTAATTAATTTGTCTCTTAAAGAGGGCGTATTTCCAACTATATGTAAGGAATCGGTCATAACCCCGTTACATTAAAGCAGTAGCAGATCTTCAGTGGAGAACTATCAGGAATAGCTAAGCTTTCTGCAATTCCTAAATTATTTGAAGCAATTATAACAGATCAGTTGACGCATTCTATCTCTTCTAGCATTTCATACAGTCAAAGGGATTTTGCAAGGGCAAATCAACTTCTACAAATTTACTTGAATTAAAAAAGCATTTAGTGAAAGCAAAACTGTTGATGTTATGTATACTGGCTTCAGTAAAGCATTTGACAAAGTGTGCCACTCGTTGCTCATCTATAAACTTGATCTTCTTGGTCTTCCACCTAATTTTCTACCTTGGATCTCTTCATACCTCAATGATAGATCACAAAGGGTAATGTTTAAAAATACTATCCCTGACCTCGTTGATGTTACTTCAGGAGTCCCTCAAGGTAGCCACCTAGGCCCGCCTCTGCTTCTGCTTTTTATAAACGATATTTCAACAGATATACAATTTTCAAAAATTTTAATGTATGCAGATGATGTAAAGCTTTATAAATCGTACGTTTCAATTAAAGAAAAGTCTTTGCTACAATCAGACTTAAGCAGCATGGCTTGCTGGTGTAAAGTAAATCTTATGCCTCTAAATCTTAAGAAATGTAAAGTGATGTGCCTCTCGCGAGGAGCTGTTCATTCCTCTTCTTATACAATAGGTAACCATAACCAGGAACAGGTATACAATTTTGTGGACCTTGGTATCACAATGGATCNCAAGTCTAATTATTTCATTAACTCACATGCTAACATTGACTATCCTTTTAAACTATGTCCAATTAACTCAATGAATGATGATGTAGTAGTTTATCTGAAATCCTTAAAGCAGTCCTTCAGTTATGGTCCTGACCAGATCCCTACTTGTATTCTTAAAATTTGTGCTGATTATCTCTATGAGCCGTTAACGGCGTTAATTAATTTGTCTCTTAAAGAGGGCGTATTTCCAACTATATGTAAGGAATCGGTCATAACCCCGTTACATTAAAGCAGTAGCAGATCTTCAGTGGAGAACTATCAGGAATAGCTAAGCTTTCTGCAATTCCTAAATTATTTGAAGCAATTATAACAGATCAGTTGACGCATTCTATCTCTTCTAGCATTTCATACAGTCAAAGGGATTTTGCAAGGGCAAATCAACTTCTACAAATTTACTTGAATTAAAAAAGCATTTAGTGAAAGCAAAACTGTTGATGTTATGTATACTGGCTTCAGTAAAGCATTTGACAAAGTGTGCCACTCGTTGCTCATCTATAAACTTGATCTTCTTGGTCTTCCACCTAATTTTCTACGTTGGATCTCTTCATACCTCAATGATAGATCACAAAGGGTAATGTTTAAAAATACTATCCCTGACCTCGTTGATGTTACTTCAGGAGTCCCTCAAGGTAGCCACCTAGGCCCGCCTCTGCTTCTGCTTTTTATAAACGATATTTCAACAGATATACAATTTTCAAAAATTTTAATGTATGCAGATGATGTAAAGCTTTATAAATCGTACGTTTCAATTAAAGAAAAGTCTTTGCTACAATCAGACTTAAGCAGCATGGCTTGCTGGTGTAAAGTAAATCTTATGCCTCTAAATCTTAAGAAATGTAAAGTGATGTGCCTCTCGCGAGGAGCTGTTCATTCCTCTTCTTATACAATAGGTAACCATAACCAGGAACAGGTATACAATTTTGTGGACCTTGGTATCACAATGGATCCTGAGCTTAATTTTAATCTTCACATCAATGTGACAGTCAACAAAGCTGAAGGTGTACTTGCATTTGTGAAACGATGGTCAAAAGAGTTTTGTGACCCTTATATCACTAAAACCCTGTTTACAACATTAGTTAGGCCAATTCTGAAATGCAGTTCGGTGGTTTGGAATTCAAGGTATCAAATTTACTCAGACAAGACAGAATCAATTCAAAAACAATTCCTACTTTTTGCTTTAAGAAATTTCTGTTGGGATTCGCAATATAACCTTCCGCCTTGTACGAGCTGATTAAAATTTATTAATCTTCGTACACTTGCCAGTCGCAGGCAAATGCTTGGTACAATTTTTATAGTTAAATTACTGATAGGCTCAATTTCAAGTCCGCTTCTTTTGGGTGAAGTTAGCCTTAATGTTCCCTCGTGGGTATCAAGACACTCTTGTCTCCTATTTCTGAAAGCTTGTTAAACTAATTTTGAATTGCACGACCCGCTCTGTTGCTTATGCCAGGATTTTACCTCTCATTCCAGGACGTTTGATATATCAGATCCGCTTTTCAGTATTAAGAAAGCGGTACTCTCCTCCCTCAATAAATGAATTATTATCATAAAGACATAAAATCAGCTGATGAATTTAGTTCTATTGCTGAACACTTTTAGATCTCGACACTTAACATACTCCTGCCTATCGTCACTCGGCGCAAAAATTGAAAATATTGGTTCCGTACGTCATGCGGACTGCGCCCCTCGTGCAAATGGGCGGGAATGGAGGGTAAGAACCGTTGGGATTATTATTATTATTATTAAAAAGAACTTTTGCGGTCAACGCGTCTACACAGTGGCCTCTTCATAAAGATCAAAAAATCAAGAGGTTAGTTTTTTAGGCAAAAGTCAAACTTGCCATTCATTACGAGAACTCTTTAGAATGGTCAAGTTTTAAGAATTCTCATTGACACAGGAACATCAAAAAATTACGTAAACAAATATGAATTTTTAAAAGGAATAAAACAAGTAGAAAAACCTTTCCCAATTGAGTCAATAAATGGAATTAATAATATCTTCGAAAAATGCTAGGACAGACGACAAATAATAGTATTAGATTGACGCTTCTCATATGTTAGTCTTTGGCAGGGCTTCTCCTCCGCTTTGTGGTGTGCACCTTGATGTTGTCACACAAAGGGGAGAGACCTTTAGTTTTACGCCGACTCCGAAAGGTGATTGTATTTTTATGAGAAGCTGTTTTTCATGGCAGAAATGCACTCGGAAATTTGCCATTGCCTGCCGAGGGGCGACCGCTGTTAAGAAAAAACCTTGTTCTAAATTTTTTTTTGCAATGTTGCTTTGACCAGGGATTGAACCCAGGCGCTGCGGTGTGGAAGCGCGCACTGCTTACCACTACACCGCAGAGGCCGCCGATTAAAATTTTTATTTTACCACAGCTCCAAACCTTCGACGGAATCATTGGGTACGATTGCCTAAGAGAAATCGAAGCACAAATAAGTAACTAAGATGGCTTTCTTGTCCAAAAATTAGGAAAATAAAAGATCCATCATTTCGAATACCAACAAGTTAATTCTCTAAAAACATGCTTTTCGGATTTCTCTTATAAAATTCGAGAATTAATTGAACACAACTCAATGCGTTTGCTAACCCTAATAGGGCCATCCCCTATAATACTAGGGTTGTAGCAACAATAGATACAACAACATAAGAGCCAAATTACTTGAGGTCCTACCCGTACCCTATATCTGCTGCCAGCTTCGTCAACAAAGAAATAGAGGATTTGCTTAGAGATGGGATCATTCAAAAATCGTATTCACCATATAACTTGCCAATACACGTTGTCATAAAAAACAGGATTAGATGACGACGGTAACCAAAAATTAAGAATGATAATCACTTTCCGAAAGTAAAATGAACATAATACCTTAGATAAATACCCTATTCCAGATACTTCTGTTATTCTAGCGAATTTGGGAAAACCAAAATTTTTTACCTCCTTGGATCTCAAATAAGGCTTCCACCAAATTTGCCTTTCAGAAAAGCATAGATATAAAACTGCTTCAGCGTGAACAACGGAAAGTATGAATTTTGTCGACTACCCTTTGGGTTGAAGAACGCTCCAAGCATATTTCAGAGGGCACACGGTGGGCAGGAAGCGAAGATAGGTTGCATAAAAATGTCGACAAAATCTGAAAGCAGGGTTGTATTTGTTGATATCTTAAGGTTAAGAATCCGCTTAAATTGAAATCCTAGCTGCTCCTGTTTTAAAGATATCCACATTTTATATACTTCTGATAGGATATATTTGCAAAAGAGGAAGGCGTACTTCTCGATAATTAGAGCATATTTATACGAAAAGAAATCTCATACAAATCTGTTCCCCTTTTTTAACTCACTAAAACGGATCAAATCAATGTGAAACATTTTCATTTTTTCCTACCGAAAGAATAATTGATCGAGATTTATTGGGCGCTACCGGTATACAACTTAGATAAAACACCACAATTACCTTTTTCTGTAGCGTGAACTTTCTCATTACAAACACTTTCAATATCGCAATATATGTATGTATGTATACAATATTGTATGCTATATAATACGGTAGTAATTTTTTATTAAAGGTTTGTTGCTATAAGCAAGTAGCGCAGGCAAGTCGCACTGCGCTTGTGCAAGAAATAAAAATGCTCTAACTTAGGCCAACGGTACTCCTCATAATAAGTAAATAAATTCAAAGCTTGTATGAGATTTATTTTGGTATTTATGTACTCTTCTGTCAGGAAATAATGACTATTGTACATCCAGAACACAAATGCGATCATAAAGAAAATCGCATGAAAGTATGCGCTTTGTGTGTAGGGCTGCCAGACGTCCCGGTTTTCCCGGACATGTCCCGGTTTTAGACTATTTGTCCCGGTGTCCCGGTCCAACCTTAAAATGTCCCGGGTTTCATTTAAGTGTCCCGGTTTTCGATTTGATTGCACAAATTTTGCTTAAAAATGACTACGCTGAGAGAAAAAACGCGTTGTAATATTAAGAAAAATTTTATGAATTTACTGGGGGAAATAACGCATAGTAAACATGAATATTTTTTATTTGATTATCGTTTTGAAATGTTCGTACTTAAAAACAATACTTTCATACCACGCACACGTGGTGTTGAATCAAACTGAACATTTGAATGCACATTTACATGTCTGGCTGTAGCTGAGTGCACGAAGATGCTTGCCACAATTTGCTAATTTCCAGAGCGTCAGGGTTCAAATCCCATTACAGACAGCATGGAATTTAAATAATTTTTTTTTCAACTTAATTATGAAAAAGCATCCGTTAAGTGCAAAGCGCTTCATTTTAATATTGGCGTATTTCAATTGAATATTTCTATACTAAATACTAAAATTTGTATACTTAAATTATTACGAGTTGGGTTGGTGCTCTTTCATATGCGATTTTTTTTTTAAATGTAGCACGTTTTGCATAAGCAATAGTTGATGATTAATATAAGTATGTACCTAAATACGTTAAAATGACATGCACAGAGTTTTACAATTATAGCAAAAGCCAGAAGTTTTGAAACAAGCTCACAGCAACGAAACAAATGACTGATATTTTAATGTTACCTTGTATTTATTTTTTTTTTTCGTGAAACCTAGATTACTTATAAGTACCGTGCCGTACAAAATTATTGGCTCGGAGACACTTTCATCTGATCACAATTTCTAATCAGATCTTTTAGAAAAATGTTTAAAATGTAGCTTTTGAGCCAATTAGTAAAGTGCAAGTCTGAAGTTACCAGAAAATTTCGTTGATTTTTTGCAATTATTTATTTTTTGCTGACAGTGTCTTCCACATACAAAAAAATGTCGAACATAGTTTGTATGGAAGAAACTCTCAGTAAAAACAATACCAAATATATTGCCTCGTTCAAAGCCATGAGCAAAATCGTGAATACATGGTTTTCCGCAAAACAAGCGGATCTTAGTAATTTTGATAAAAATCTTAACGAACTCCGCACAGCTTTGAAAAGTACTGGAATTTCTCAAACTGTCAAAATCCATTTTATCCTTAAACATTTAAAGCAATCTATTTCATTCTTGAATAACGATGGTTTAGGATTATGGTCCGAGCAGGCCGGGAAGTCAGTTCATAGGGAATTCATTAAATTCTGGGATAGATTCAAAATAAATATGATTGATAAACCAACTTTTGTGAGTCGCCTGAAGAAAACTGTAATGACATTTAGCCTTTGACAAAACCCACCTCATAATATATAAAAACTTACTTTAAATACTAAAATGTGTGACTATATTATATGGTAAGCCAACAAAAAAAATAAAAGGAAACAAAAAACAAATATAAAAAAATAAAGCAAGAAAAAAATATAAAAAAATAAAACCAAAAAAAGAACAAAGAGGTGCAAAGTAAGTTGCCTCTACGTGGTGCGCCTTGGAAACGATTGAAACCGGCTAAAAACTTACATAAACTTATATTTTCACATAATATATATACACACATTTACTCACACATACATTGTTGAATATTTAATGCACAAGGATGTTTTTCTCTTTCGCAAAAGTCGGTCCTATCATAGCTATGTAAAATGTGGATATCTTTAAAACAGGAGCAGCTAGGATTTCAATTCAAAGGGATTCTTAACCTAAAAATATCAACAAATACAACCCTGCTTTCAGTTTTTGTCGACGCTCACCATCATTTCCGCATGAAGATCAAGGCCTAGTGTGAGGCGTATTGCTGATGCGCGAAAGAACTGCGGGGTCGCCAAGCACATGATTTTCTAAAGGAGAAGCGATCTTAGGGTCCACGTTCGACGGTGGACTCAGACGTATATGGTGGTCCAGCACGACTGCTTGCATCGTAATCCTGTCTAATCTGCCGTATCGTCCTTGGATGGCGATCGTGCAACGCTGAAGACATAAGGACACGTTGCGCCAATGAGTTCGGTGCGCAAGGGTCAATCATTGCGCGGACCAAATGAAGGCGGTCCCTTGCTTCAATCCTCAGTATAGCGGTCGGCGCGATGGCTATAAGCGCACGAATAAACGACGTTGGCATTGCGCTTTGCGTTAGGCGGCCCGTTTGGAAGCCGGTAGGTGGAATACGTTGTAGGGCACGACTATTATTGTTGTTGTTGTTTGTGCGGTTTTGGTGGTATGGGGCTGATTTGCGTTGTCTGGACGCTCGCTAAGACGAGCGTTAAAGACGGGCTTCCGCGCCGTCGCGTCGTAGTTGCTTAAGCTGCGATCGTGATGACGGGCGGAAAGGACTTGTTTCCGCGCCGCCTTGTTGTCACCAGTTGTGTTGTGGACGCGTTGGCGAGCGGAAAGGATGAGTTTCCGCGCCGCCCGCGCGTGGTGGTAATTGATTAAACAGTCTGGGTGTGTTAGTTCCGGGGTCGCGCTTTTCTCCTTCATGTGGGGAAGAGTCTATCCTCTCTAACTCTCCAACTCCTCCTGTTCTACCTGCTGCGCCCACGACTTCGTCTGCCCCGTTACGTCAATAGAGAGCGCCCCGTCCGAGCTCTCGCCGTCATTGATCGCGTGCGCTGGTTGCCTTCTGTCTTCGCAGTCCTCTAGTTGGAGAGAGGTGTGATGCTTTTCGTTAAATCTGTGGAATCGATCCTTGCTGCTGCACATGTCGAGGCAGTGGAACAGCGAGAGGCAGTTTAGGCAATATTTATTCAGCAGGACTGCACGCAACCTTGCTTCGACCGCTTTCAAGTGGTAAAGGGGGCATAGTCGAATGTCATGAGCTCCGCCGCATAACCGACATAGAACCGTAAATTTATCAGCGCGTTCTTCCGCATGGGCGCGATTGGCCGAGAAACGAGTCATTCTGTAAATGTATCTCGTAGTTATGCCCGTAGGTGTAAACAAATTACGTACTACTAGTTTTGAGTTGGGTGGCAAGTGGCGAAAATATGTATACCTCTATTTCTCGTGACAGCACATTTTTATATACTTGGGATATACTTATGTACATATACCTTGTTGTTTATTTATTAGTTGTAATTTGCTTTAGCAACGAACACATTTTCTTTGGCAAGTTAGCTATCACTGCCTCTCGTCTGATGCACATGAAAAATCTATGTAAAATATTGTATACAAGCAAATTCAGTATTATGATTGATTAAAAAATGTTTGGTGTAAACTTGGCATTACTTACGAGTTTGACTTTTCGGAATTTTCCACAGGTGGCGCTCATAACATTATACGATGCAGTGCTGTATTGTAGAACGAAAAGAAAAATTCAGCTTAGTTATTTACTTTACGTGAGGTTTCTGTTTAATTTTATTTGGTTTATAAGAAAGGAAAGAGACAATTTGACAAAATGAAAAGCATCTCAGTTTTGATCACTTCGCTTCGACGATATAGGAGGTTCTTATATCGTATACGATATAGCAAACTCCTGCATTCTGGCAAGGTTATTATGTGTCAGCTGTTTGTAGTTTTTTGCATTTCTCCGTGACATTTGCAAGCTTTGCCATTAATTGAGGTTGATGATAAATTAAAAACAAAAATGACAGAAAGATAAATAACAAGTGATACTTTGTGACTCTTTGGAGGAGGAAGGTCATCAATAACAAGTGATTTTTATTGGCATGCTCATCTCATAAATAAGCGGAATTATTACCAAAATGAGCAAGCGCAAGGTAAGTACATACGTATAACGTATTGTGGCGAATACTGCGGCAACACAAAGCGAACAACGAGAAATAGGCAGAATGTTCGAGGAATGACGTAGAATCAAGTTGGATGAATACTGCGAACAGCGAGAGAAAGAGAATGAGCGATGAACTTCAGAACGTTCGAGAGTTGCCATGAGTACGAGCGCAGGCCACGACACAGCGGAGTTGGGAGTTACAAGTCAGCAAGCTACAAGTAAAGTGATCAGAGAAGTGAGTTGCGAATAAGCAAGCCATAAGTTTGTGTTAACAAGTTCAGTAAAAGGTTGGTATTACTTTACAAGTATTGTAAAGCCTTTTTAATGTATTAGCGAGTATTGTAAATTGTTTGTTGTACAATAAAGTTAATTGTACTACAATTTGGTCATCGTTAGCATTTATTTAACAATCCAGCGATACGAACCGAGAGATTTGGGAAATCCGGACGAGGTTTCAAGGATGATCGTGACAGTATAACCGAAAAAGTAGCACCTCTAATGGAATAAAAAATAGGAATAGGAACAAACTTTGGGATCTTCCTCAATGGCTGAGCTGGCATTCATTTTTTAACCACGAGGTAACTGCGGCGGTATTATTCGTATTTGCCGTATTTTGTATTTTACTACATCGGTTAGTTTGCAATTCATGTATTCGCTTGGGTTTTTTCTCCTTTTTACAGGTGAAACGACGCCTTGCAAGCACAGATTGGGTAGTGGGGTTTTTTTTTTTTTATTGCCAAAGTTTCGTTAGGTCAACTGAGTGTCCAAAACCTGCCTGCCTGGATCCCCAGACGATCAGGGTTCGAATTCCATGAAGCACTTGCGTCTACGATATCGGAAAAATGCTACAAAAGGTGATCCTTGAAGCATGCCCCTGATTAAAGTAGCGGCTAAGGCAACCGTTTACTTTGCGAAATAAGGATTTTCCGGAGCCAAATCTGCGAAAAAACGACGATCGGCAACAACATCGATTAGTTAAAAAAACCTACCTAGACTACTATCAAACCAAATGCATATGCATATGTAGCACATACATTAAGCGATATGTTTTATTTATCACCGCAATACCTACATACATATGGGATTTTTATTAAGTCTGTAAGTAACTAGAATGAAAGGACCTTCATGAATGACATGGTTTTGGAGGTTGTGAAATGCACGATTGTGGCTCTGTAGGTGAAAAGAGCTGGGCAGCGAACTTTCCCAATGGTGACGGTATACTGAAATAGTTATTTTATATTTTGCTTCTCTCTCTTTTATTCACACTCCTTATGTAGAATATAGAAAGCCTATCGCGAACTGCCTGTATCAATAATCTGATATTTCGATACTATTATACAAAGGGTGTCGACGATCGTGCTGAACGCAAACAGATGGTAAGGAACTTAACTTCGCCATTTTGGGAGTCTGTTCAGACTGAATAGATGTATTTTACCAATCAGGAGTATAGCTTTATGAAGGCTCCGAAATCGTAAATTTTACTTCGGTCTCTATACCTGCGATATCATATGCATGTTTACATCTCTTTATAATCATATTGCGTTCAGCACGTCGTATAATTCCCAAAACGAAGACCGAAGACTTCTAGACTCTTTTATCGTTTTCAACTGATGAAATTTCTAAGCACCTATGTATGAATGTTAATGAGAATATGATACGGTGAGAATTGTTATGTGGGGCACTAACGCCCACTATTGACAACAAATATTAACGAAAGTTGGAAGCTACGTGGTGCTTAATTATTTATTTAGTGTATTACCACATTCCAGCCTCTTACAAATTACCCCAAACTCATATATGACTGCTCTGGGCTGGGCAGTTTAGAATTGGGGTGTTAATTTTCTAACAAAATGAAAGTGTTAAAAAATATAGAGATTAGAATCGAAACAATGTATAACTGCGGCTGAGTACCGCAATATTGGATGTGAGCTTGTGGCTTGTTCAACTGAGTGGTTGAATGAATAATTTACTATGAGGCGGTATGGAGATATTCGATGCCGATTCACCCCCGCAATTCAATCTGATAGGGAATATACATGAGACGATCTCACAGGCAACTTTTAGTTGAATGCAGCCATTGAGTGGTTCAAATGGCCTTTCAACTAATCGCATTCAATGAAATTGGTCAGCTGCCCACTCGCGTTCAACCTTTGGTTCAACTAATCGCCTGTGAAAGTTGAATCATGTAAATTCGCTATAATCTAATTTAATCGTATTTTGCAAGGCGAATTTATACAAGGTGGGGTAATTCTCTAGTATAGGGTAACAACCCGGTCTTCCTATTAACAATCCGGAGGGGGAGGGCTAATATTATTAACCATTTAAAAGTTATAAACAAAAAACTTTTGTTAAATTTCGTTGTTTTGTATGGGCAATTACCCCGACAAAAAATCACTAAATCAATAATATTAGCCCTCCCCCTCCGGATTGTTAATAGAGGGACCGAAACGCGTCGTTTGGTACCCCTCCCGACTTTTCCGGACCTTTTTTAGGGGTTGTTACCCTATACTAGAGAATTACCCAAGGTGGTGTTACTGGCGAATTTAGATTACAACAACGACAACCGCATGTATTTTGTATTGCGGGTGTTATGTCAAATCTCAATTCGCTCCAAAGTTACATGTATTTTGTTTCGCTTTTGATGGGTGTGCTGTCAAATCAGTAAAAGCAAAAACAAATTACATTTAAGGCGAAGAAAAAAGCTAATTTTACAACACCACCTTGTATGAATTCGCCTTGCGTATGCTCATTATACGTCTTGCATAGGTTTTCTTCAAATATTTTTAATTTCTTCTTACACAAATTCAAAATTGTTAATTTATAGCGCTTATTCTGTAGCTGGAATATTTGACATTTTAGATGTGGGATTGCGTAGGGAGTAAGAAGTGGAATAGCTGGGTTTTGTGAAGTGAAATGAGTAGTAGTGGAGTTTATTGAGAGATTGTGCTGTTTTCGTTGCAGGGCGGAAGTAGGACCAATTTTGCAATTGGTCTTGTGATTTCTCCTTAGCTTTATCGATGTCGACTACTCTTACCCGGTTCTCGGAACCTGGATATAGTTGCTGATTCTCCCCAATCTCCATTCGTGAGGTGGCAGATTTTCCTCTTTAACGACGACCAGGCCCCTTTTCCTTAAGTTGGTTTGTGGATGTTTCCACTTGATGCGTTTCTGCATTTCGGTGAGGTACAAAATATTTGATGTAAGGCCTTCAGTTTTTGCCATCGATTAACGATCGAGACAGGACTTTCGTTTACATCAATTTCGGGTGGGGCAAGAAGATGTCCGCCTACTAGGAAGTGGCCTGGGGTAAGCGGCTCCAGGACAGACGGTTCGCTTGAAGAGGGGCTTAGTGGTCGTGAGTTGAGACAAGACTCAATACGGAATAAAAGAGTGCTGAAAGAGTCAAAAGTATATTTGTGGTCGGACGCGACCTTTTTAAAGTGGGTTTTGAAACTTTTCACCCCTGCTTCCCACAAACCGCCCATGCGAGGGGCCGCAGCGGGTATGAAATGCCATTCTAAGGTTTGATGATATTATTCATTGAGGGTGCTGTTGCATGCCTCAGATAAAAATGCTTTAACTTCCGATCGTAAAGACCGTGAGGCTCCGACAAAGTTAGTAAACGTGTTTTGGACATCCGCGTCTAGCAACGAATCTTGCGAAAGCGGCTAGAAAGGACGTTAGCTAAGGTCGCTGGTGGCTTCAAGATGGATGGCTTTCGTCGAAAAGCAGACGAAAAGACAAACATAGCCTTTTGACATGCGATATCCTCTGCCCCGGTAGGACTTGATATCGAACGGGCCGGCGAAATCCACACCCGTGTTTGTGAACGCACGGGAAGAGGTTGTGCGTTCTTTGGGAGGAACTCTCATAGGTTGGGTTTGTGACCTTTTTTTTTGGATCGTACAGGTCTTACAATTATGTATGATGAACCGTATCAAGTTTTTCACCCTGGGAATCCGATACTGCGATCGGATGAGACGCAACATCAGATTACCCCGTGCAAGGAAATTGGATGAATAAACTGAACAAAGAGACGGGACAACCTAAAACCATACGGAAGAATGATAGGATGACGTTCATTGTAGGACAGATCGTAAGATGCGCTCAGACGACCACCAGCCCTCAGAATCTCAACATTGTCGATTTGTCGATGAACGAGTTAAGAGACAGGATTTCGATTTTTACGTCGATGGATTTTTCAGATTTTAACCTTATATATAATTCGCTTTAATATTGTTTTTGACAATCTGTTATTAAGCGTTGAGTCGTTGCCTTCATTTCGTGGGCCGAAATTAAGCAAGACTACGCTTTAAATGTATATCTTGTTTTTGGGTATGTTCTTTGAGAAAATCTCATAATATAAGATAGAACTCTCAAAGCCCGTGAAAAGAGTCGTATAGTTTTGTTGTTGCATGAGCGTGCACCCTTTTTCCTTCAATGATTGTGCCATAGTCCGATTCTTGTGCTGGCCATTTCGAATTGTCTTCTTGTAACCAAGAAGGACCCTGCCACCACAAGGAGTGGTTGACTAGATCACTAGCCGAGAGTCCTCTGCTAGCTAGATCCACTGGGTTTGAGGCCGAATCCACGTGGCGCCAATTTTAGTTTTCTACCTTGTCTACTAGCTTTGTTATCCTGTGGGCAACAAATGTTGACCACGCACACGGAGGTTGTCGAATCCAAGCTAAAACTATCGTTGAATCTGTCTACAAATTCACCTTCAAATGAGCAAGGCAAAGGTTTTTAACGACAGTTTCAATTGTTTCGGCCAGTAACACTGCACTACACAGTTCCAATCGGGGCAAGGATATTGTTTTGACCGGCGCTACCCTTATTTTTGCCATAAGCAGATTGACGAAAACTTTATCCTCAGTCTGGACCCTTAGAAAAACTTTTGCACATTTCACAAGTTGCCTTTGCTATATTGGCTTGAAAAGTGACTAACTTTTTTGCAGTCGCTTCTGCAGAAGTCCGAGAGCTTGGTGGTTTAGGTTTTGAATTCTTAAATTCCCTAAGACCTGTGACCATTTCCAGTATTTGAAACCGATTGGATAGGAATTTATTTATATCTACCCACTTAGAAATCTCAGTTTTATTTTCTATAGTTTGCTCCCATAGTGCCAGTGTCGTTTCTGGCAGTTTTGTCGAACACAATATGGCATCCAAGAAACACCAATCTGATGACACTGAAGCGATGAGATGCAATTGTTTATGTCGCGTTACAGTTTCTTGATGGAGCTACCGCATTCAGTCTCAACTGCGTTTAAATTAAATATTACCTTTAACTGAGCGTTGACAAGAATACGTTAATTTTCGTACCTGTCACAAAGATTTTTCCAGGCTGCACCAAAGCCATCGTTGCTTAATGGAGATCTCTGCACTATTTCCTTGGCCTTCCCTTGACTTTTTTGCCGTGGGTGATACTGCTTCTCAACTGGAGTAAGGCGCTTATTTGAATATATATGGGCGTAAACATGTCCCTAAACGATGGCCACGAAAGATAATCTCCTTTAAAAACGTCTGTGTCAAACGGAGGGAGATGAATATTAAGCTCGCGACCTGACTTGTATTCGCTTTCCTTTTCAGTCTTTGCGAGTTGCTCTGAAAGATCAGCCATTGCAAAAAACTGAAGTAGGTGCTTTTATACTTCTTTTTAATTGATGTCAGGTCTTTGGTCTTGAGCTCTTTAGATGCGCAAAGTTCGTCATAAGACCCCTTTACCTTTTTCCACAGGGTCTTTAATTCATCCTTTTGGAAAGCTAATTAGTGCTTTGTGTGCTTTGATGGCTGCATAGAGTTGTAGTCAGATTCAAATTCTGCTACTGAATCTGCCTGACGAATAAAGGTATCCATTTTTAACCAAAGGCAACTGAAGTGGACGCAAGACAAAAGATTTGTTTGTATGAGTCGCCGATTTGTAGAAAAAGATTGCCACTAAAAACGCTTAGCCCGAAATAAGCCTAGTTCTTATAAGTAGGTGTCAAACTATCGATAGTCACACCATCGATAGTTTTGATAGTTTTCAGAAAAACTATCAATATTCACGATAGTCTCGAAAAAAACAAAACTATCGATAGCACTTTCGATAGCGCTAAATCAGTTAGGTTGCTTTGTTTTTTGAGGATCATAGTGAAATAAATATTATCTTATAAAAGTTATAATCATTCAAAATTAAGCAAATACTTAGCCAAAATACTTCCATTTTTAGAAAGTTCAAAAACAAACACAAGTTATACAAACAAAACAGGATTTACGATTAACAGGTATGTATTTTGGCCTAAATGCGTGCATATTTGAATATGACGTCGGCATCACACTAAAAACCAAAATTTTTAATTCAAATTAAAAAATTCAAATAATTTCAAAATAATTGGTAGAGATGATCGATAGTCCTACTAAACTATCGATATTTTCGATAGTATAAGAAAAAACTATCAATGAGTATTGATAGTCTAGAAAAATTGAATCTATCGATACTATCGATAGTGCCATCGATAGTTTGACAACTCTACTTATAAGAGCAACAAAGGATAACTTGTGTATTTAAATAACGATTTATTTATTTTCCAGCCAAGTAAGACTGTCGAATACGTAATAACGTATGTATATGTGCGTTACGAAAAGCCTGAAACGAACCGCTGCCTGCCACATCTCAATCTCTTCGTTTATTATCTACGACGACAAAAAGAGGAAGGAAAGATTTTATCACGTCTAAATTGGTGGCAACTTTAGACAGATGTCAACTCAGCATTAGAGATTC